>NC_081409.1:180592783-180675283 GCF_030272615.1 Cryptomeria japonica
AGTCCTAGAGGAAGGCAATATATACATGAATAATAATCCCTATATATCCGTGACCACATATATCTTAATGCAAGATATGTTAGCATGTTTATATACCTATGCTTATTAATGTAAGGTATTGCCTCCTTCTAGTCTTAAAACTTATCCAGACGAAGCAACAAGACTAAATAAGGCTTGAAGAAAGACTAAATTTAGGAGTAATCAAGTCATTAGGGAAAGGTGAGACCTGCGGTAAAATACCTATATATATGCTTGGGCATCTATATGCAAGAGGGTTAAATCTGAATAAGAAAATATGCATAGATAAGAGTAGATATACATAGAAATATATACATGTGAAATATTTAAAGGTATGACAAGTGAATATAAATATGTATAAAAAGACATATATACCTACTAATATACGTGAGATATGTATAAAAATAAGGATTTAAACACATATTCATGGATAAAAATAAATATATATATTTGTATAAAAAAATAAGAATCTCAATATCTCTATGTAAGAATGTAAAGATCTATAAACTTCCGAGAGACTAATATAAATATGTTTATATATAAATAAAAGTATATATATTAATATGTATATATGTGACTATATATATATATGTGTGTGTGTGTGTGTATGTATGTATACAAGTGTATGAATATTTGATATATATATATATATAAGAAAAGATATCTAAATATAGAATAGATGTTTATATAAGAATATATATGAATTTAAGCACATATTCATGGATAAAAATAAATATATATATTTGTATAAAAAAAAAAGAATCTCAATATCTCTATGTAAGAATGTAAAGATCTATAAACTTCTGAGAGACTAATATAAATATGTTTATATATAAATAGAAGTATATATATTAATATGTATATATGTGACTATATATATACATATATATGTATATATATATATGTATATGTATATATATATATATATATATATATATATATATAAGTGTATGAATATTTGATTATATAAATATCTATATATATGTATAAATGAGAAAAGATATCTAAATTTAGAATAGATGTTTATATAAGAATATATATGAATCCAAATAAATATATCATTATATATATATATATATAATGAATATATATCTGACAAGAGAAAATTAAAAGATACGACGAGAGTGTGAGTGCTTATCTATCCCAATTAAATCTGAGAAGGACCCTGGGCTGCCAGAGAGTAAGATTATATCTACGTGTATATATATATATATATACATATGTATATATACATACATAAATACATACATACATATATATATATGTATATATATGCATATATATATCTATATATACACATATGTATATATATGCATATATATATATATGTATGTATGTATGTATGTATATATACATACATACATACATACATATATATATATATGTATATATATATATATATGTATATATATAGATATATATATGCATATATATACATATGTATATATATATATGTATGTATAGATACATATATATATATATGTATGTATAGATACATATATATATATATACATATGTATATATACATACATACATATATATACATATGTATACATATGTATTTATATACATATATACATATGTATGTATATACATATATACATATATATATTGTAAAGCGGAAAAATCGAACCCTAGTTGTTCCTTCCACTCCACTCCAAGGAGAGAGAAAGGAGGGTCACTAGGGTTGATGGTTTTCACTTAGGAGAGACTTTACATTCAAAAGAGGGGTTGAAACCCACAAGATCCAATCCCACACAATGCAAGACTAGATTCTAAATGAGTTTCAAGGGTTAAGACATCAAGGATACCCTCTTTTGTAAAGATTGTAGATAGAATGATTCAACTAGAAATGCATGTAAAGTAAGAAAGATTCACTTATAAACGGAGATAGGGACACAAGATGAAGCTACGGACCTGAAATTAGCAGTAAAATGTCGAGACGATGTTGTTCTGCAAATTTGAGGGAAAGTTGACGGGACGATGGCGCCCGGAGTGCACACGGTCCTCCGAAAAATCCGTGAAACGAAGGGGGATTTGTTCATCTCTGCACAAGGATTCCAGATCTTCAATTACAGCCGCGTACCTGCAACCTACACACAGAAAAGAGAGGACGATTGGGGGGTTAGGGATTAGGGGTTTGCCTTTAGGTCAAACCCCGGTTTTGTAATTAACCAAGAAATGAGAATGCTGTAAATGTAAATGTTTGTAATGTAAACAAGTATTGATACCTTGTTGTAAGAATGTTTGTATTCTTACATGCGAAGGTGTAATGAATGTTGTATGTTGTATGTTGTAAGTGATCTCCTCTTCAATGGTTGAATCCTTATCTTTGAATGCAACACTTAGCCTTGAATGGAGACTTAGAATACTCAATTGCTTGAAGGATTGCTTGAATGCTTGAATGTTTGAATGTTTGAATGTCGCTTTCGTGCCTTGCTCTTGCTTATTTTCTCTTTTCTTTTCTCCTCTTTTTCTAGGAGAGGAAAAGTAGTTTATATACTTGTCAATTAGGGTTGAGAGACTGATTTTTCCGACCTTAGGCCGACCTAGGAACATTATTTTCCGAATTGCAAACTTAAAGACCCGATGCCCAACAAGAGACTGGGCGCCATGGTCCCACCTCCCGGGACAGCAGGGTGCAAGGAAGGATCGGGCCAAGGTGCAAAAATATGCAGTTTTTGATGTCGCAAGCAGGTTTCGGGGTCTCCATTCAGGTTCAACATTGCGCCGCCATCGTGAAGACCCAAATGCAGTCGAAATTGCAATTTTCGCAATTTTAGGACGCTACATTTAGCCCCCACTTTAGCGGGAGTATAAGCGTACGCCCATACTTCTGGTAAAGTACAAGGAAACAATGTTGAAAGACTTTCACCATGTCAAGGAGGCAAGATACACCAAGCCCCCAGTGGACTAAGGATCTTACGACTTCGATTGACAAAGTAAAAGGGAAGATCACGAGGGAGAACCATGACTGTCAGTAGTAAGGTTCCCTCACTATGAGTCATGCAAGAAAAATACCAAAAAATTTCAAGGCAAAGCTAAGTTTGCCAAGAAACTTTCAAGTATCTTGAAGAGATATGAACGGAAAATTTCAAGTATCTTGAAGAGATATGAATGGGGTGTATGCCCCCCTATGTTAAAGCGATCGCACACACCTCATCGGGGGTGATTACTTTAAGGTAGTGATACATATAAGAAATGAGAAGGGAAAGGAGCACGTTATCACAAGGATTTAGCCCCCAAGTGTGAGATAAACCCAAGGATAATAGACACAAAACACCAAGCACAAGGTGACTTCGCTTTCCTCGGGGTCAGTATGTTGTATGATAATTCATGTATATCATATGTATGTATGCATAATTGTTCTTCATTCCCCAATCAAGGAAGGTCACCTAGAAGAAGGGAACACATGTGTCTTTTGAGTCAACATGAGAGAGACCAAGAGATCTCAATGCTTTGCATCGTCCTCAAGTAGACAACACTAAGGACAACAAATAGAAGAATGAGAATAACAAATAGAAGAAGTAACAAAAGAGATCAAGAGAGGAGGAGAGAGTCTGCTATGCTAATGAAACTAGTCTAGCACGTCATCTACCCCCCGATCTTGCTGATCAATATTTCGGGAAGGCAGGAAACATGCTAGAGGAGGAACATCCAACACAGCAGATGGAGCTATCACAAGATCCAAACAAGGGCTATGTTCATGTTCCAAGCCATGTTGTTCTTGTCTAGGAGCTAGGATAAGTGCTTTAGAAAATGCGTTAGATAAATGGTTATCAACATTATTCATATTCACTATCAGAAGAAAGAGGAGTAACATTTTCATCATGAATAACATTTTCATCTATATCATCATCAAGATTTATAAAAATAGGATCTTTAACTCGCACAAGATCAAGACCATCATGCATCTTATGTTTAGGAGATTTTGGCTCAATTTTCGGCTGAGGAGAAAATGGAATAATACTAGCTGAAGGTGTTTTTGGGGATTGCAAAGTTTGAGAAGCAGCTGTCTGAGCTCTAAGACGACGCTTTCGTCGGCGTTCACGTGCAGAACGATTTCGTCTAGTCTTAGTAGGAAGTTGAGAAGATTGAGGAGGAGGAATGTTCTCATCCTTATCACTTGGGTGTTTAGGTTGTGGTCTCTTAGGTTGAACAATAGGAGAAGAGGAAGGTCTCTTCTCTCTATAAGAGGAAGGAGGAGGAACTACTCCATATAAAGGAGGAATATTTGGTTTAGGAAGGAGACCAAGTCCATCATGACGAGGAGGTATAGGTCTACCTTTAGAAAATTTATTAGTCATAGACATAGTCACATTCATAGGGATGGGTTGGGAATCTTCTTGAGGAAAGACATTAGTTTTATCTTTCAAAGGAAGAACTTCCTTCTCAAGAATGATTGGAATATCAAGTTTGGGTGTTCTAGGTTCACTTAGAGATAGGATCATATCTTTTTTCCACTTTTGATAAGATTTGAAAAGATGATCACTCCGCGGTGGAAGAGATTGGAATTGTTTAGGCCAAAAATAATCAA
Source organism: Cryptomeria japonica (assembly GCF_030272615.1). Classification (NCBI taxonomy): domain Eukaryota; kingdom Viridiplantae; phylum Streptophyta; class Pinopsida; order Cupressales; family Cupressaceae; genus Cryptomeria; species Cryptomeria japonica. The sequence continues at coordinate 180,597,339 of NC_081409.1, forward strand.
TAGGAACGCTAGAAGTTCTTTCAGCTGGTTTAAAGAGACTATGATTGACAGTAACAATTTCACCATTATGGGGAAATTTCAAACACTTGTGAATAGGAGAAGCAACGCTTTCATGGAAGATAGCCAAGGATAGCCTAGCTTCACATGAAATTGTTCAGATGATGGAATAATAGCAAAGTCTACATCAAGGTATTTGTTATGGACCTCAATAGGTAATGTAATAGAACCAATTGCAGGAGAAGAAAATGCATCAAATAGTTTCACAACCATATTTGTTTCGTCATAGATCACTTGATTCAATTGCAAAGTAAAAAGAAATTCTTTAGTAATGATATTAACCATACAAGAAGGATCAATAAGCACTCCACGACAAGGTGTATTCTTGACTTTTGCAACTATATATAAAGGACCATCAGGTGCCCTGATAGTTTCACTGGAATCAAATGTGATGGAAGGTTCTTTAGAGATTTTCTGCTGCTCCACAAAATTAATCACATTCGGAGTCATAGACACAAGACTATCAGGTGAGACAGAGGAATCATTAGTATCAATCACATTAGAGGTATGAGAAGGTAATGGATCAGTAAAAATCTTAAGATTTTGGTTAGGAGGAGCTATAGATGTGTTGCCTTTATCATTCACACCAGAAACATAGATAGTATTATTATCAATCAAATCTTGAATTTTACCCTTTAAAGAAAAACATTTTTCAGTATCATGCCCAGGTTGACGATGAAATTGACAAAAAGATTTGTTATCAAAATAGGGTGAAGTAATATTTGCAGGATCTATTTTCCTTATAGGAGGAAGAGTGAGCACATTTTGTTCCAATAACTTATTCATAATACTATGCAATGATTCATTCAAAGGAGTAAACTTTCTTTCTTTCTTGAAAAATTTAGAAATAGGAGGCACACCTGATGTTGCATTCACATTGTTGTTGATGATGTTTTCATTGAACTTAATGGACTCTCTGCTCGGTTTAAACTTCCCAAATGGTTGTTGACTACTATCACCCTTATCACTCAGAGCCATAGGATTTGCTTGTTCCATTTGACTCACAGTCAGTTGATAATTGTGAAGAGTTGCGCACAACTGTTGGAAAGAAGTAAACTCAGAAAACATAAGTTTTTCTCTAATATCTTTTTGTAAATTAGAAATAAAGATTCTTTGAATATCATTGTCAGGTACTGGAAAAGAAATCTAAGCATACAAATGCTTATATCTACCAATGAAATCAGTCACTCTTTCTTTAACACCTTGTTTACAATGCATTAAATCAATTAAAGTAACTTTAGGACTTATATTGTTTTGAAATTGTTGAATAAAAGCATTTGCAAGTTGTTTGAAAGAAGTAATAGAATAAGAAGGCAACGAGCAATACCATTGTAGGGCTTTATCTCTTAATGTTCTAGTAAACAGTTTTGCAAGCAACCTTTGGTCATAAGCAAAATCGGTACATATTGTTTGAAAGGTCTTAACATGTGTTAGAGGATCACCCTTACCATTATAAAGCTCCAATTGCGGGATTTCAACATGTTTAGGGGGAATAGCTCTAACAATGTCAAGAGAAAGTGGGCTCCCAACATCAAATGTGGGCACACTAAACTTAGATTGATTCATAGAGGCAATTTGTTGCTGTAAAGAAGAGACAGTTTGTGCAAGATTGTTAATGGTCACTTCAGTCGAAGAGTTCATATTAGACGTGTTAGATTGTGATGGAGGTACTATGTTGTTGAAAGAAGGTATTGATTGAGAGTAAGGTGGTGGGACACTATGATAGTTAGTCATAGGAGATGATTGGAAAGGAGGAACACTACAAGGAGGAATGGAATGGTTAAATGAATTGCCCCCTTGTGTCATGTTCATTTGTGGAGATGTAATAGGAACACTCATTGAAGGAATGAATGAGGAAGTCGGATTGAATGAAGGAAGAGGGTTGATTGAAGAAGAAGGATTGCCCCCATGACTGGTGATCATAGGTGGAATGTCTTGTATTGAAGTAGTCATTATGTTTGGTGTAAAAGTAGGTATACTAGCAATAGAAGTCGTCAAAGGAATAGAATGATTGACTTGAGAAGGAGGTTGTGTATAACCTAAAGTTTCGGCACAACTTTTCATCGACATCACATTCGAATCCACAATGTGTGCAATACCACGCAAAATATCAATTCCATTCTTATCACTTTGAACCATACGTTTTAGACCCTCAATTAATGAAAGAGCTTGACTATCGGGATATTCTTGAGACATCCATTGCTGAAAATCATCAAATTGGTTATCCAATTTCGAAAGTTGTTCTACCAGAACCTCATGGAGAGCTTCTTCATCATTAAGAGGATTAGAGGAATTACCCATGTCCTCGTTAAAAAGGCCATTCAAATTAGGTTCCATCTCCTCAGTAATTAAACCTTGGAAAGACTTAATTCTAAGGCTTCGTCTAACAGGAATAGTGTAAGTAGGGCTTATTGTTGTAAAACTCATGCACTAAAGAGAGAGAGAAGATTTTGAATTTTAGAGGTAGCAAATTTCAATAAAATCAGCCAATCTCCTAGATTTAAGCTGTTAAATGTAATCAGGACAATCTCCCGAAATTTCGGAAAAAATGTCAGGGATCGTGGTGAACGGAGTGCACACGGTCCTCGCAACTTTTTTTGAAATTTTCAGGGATGAAAGTTATGATGATTTTAAAGCTAATCTGAAAAAATTGAGTGATTTTACGATCTGTAGATAGGCCAAATTAAAGTTGCAATCTCAAAATTGAATCCTACCAAGATTGTTGAAAAATGCAAAATTTGAATTTTGAAAAAGAGAGGGAAACTAGAATTTTGAATTTTATGATTTTAGAGGGAATACTGAAAGCAATGCAAGCTTTGAAATTTAAAAGTTGACTCAATTTCATGCAAAATTCAATTTTGAAAGTGGAAATCAAGGTTGTTACAATTAAACACTTAATTTCAAAAGTCACAAACTGCAAGAATTTAAATAAAGCACTGAAATTTTGAATGAATGCCAACACACTTTTCAGATTTAAGACAGTAAGAAACACAATTTTGATAAAAATTTCAATTTCAACAATTTTTGAATGATTATAAGCCTTTATCCAAGCAATCACTAGACCAACTTTGACTTTAATTTTGAAAGTGTTAGAACTGATAAAATCAGCCAAAATTTTGGATTTTAGCAGAAAAATACAGTAAGATCTAGCTCCCGAAATTTTGGAAAAAATGTCGGGGACAATGGCGCTCGGGGTGCACACGGTCCTCGCAACTTTTTTCAAAATTTTTAGGGATGATAGATATTGTGATTTTGTTGCGGAATCCAAAGTTACAGCCGATTTGGAGGTGTTTTGATTAGTGAAATTATCAGTCAAAGGTTGAATCAAGAAGGTTTTAAAAATTAGGGTTTTGACACTTAACCACTTAATTTTCAGAATTAAAGCACAAATATGAATTGACAATTTGTAATAGAAGGGTAGATCTGAAGCAAGCATTAACAATTAAACATTTCACAAGCTCAATTACTAAAAAGAAAATTTAGGGTTTTTATGCAATTAACCTCTAAAATTTGCAAAAGATCAAACATGGAAATGTAATTCAGGAAGCAAATTTTTCAGATCTAACCATGAATAATTAGAATTAGGATGTTCACGTCGGGTTCACCAAAATGTAAAGCGGAAAAATCGAACCCTAGTTGTTCCTCCCACTCCACTCCAAGGAGAGAGAAAGGAGGGTCACTAGGGTTGATGGTTTTCACTTAGGAGAGACTTTACATTCAAAAGAGGGGTTGAAACCCACAAGATCCAATCCTACACAATGTAAGACTGGATTCTAAATGAGTTTCAAGGGTTAAGACATCAAGGATACCCTCTTTTGTAAAGAATGTAGATAGAATGATTCAACTAGAAATGCATGTAAAGTAAGAAAGATTCACTTATAAACGGAGATAGGGACACAGGATGAAACTACGAACCTGAAATTAGCAGTAAAATGTCGAGACGATGTTGTTCTGCAAATTTGAGTGAAAGTTGACGGGACGGTGGTGCCCGGAGTGCACACGGTCCTCTGAAAAATCCGCGAAACGAAGGGGGATCTGTTCGTCTCTGCACAAGGATTCCAGATCTTCAATTACGGCCATGTACCTGCAACCTACACACAGAATAGAGAGGACGATTGGGGGGTTAGGGATTAGGGGTTTGCCTTTAGGTCAAACCCCGGTTTTGGAATTAACCAAAAAATGAGAATGTTGTAAATGTAAATGTTTGTAATGTAAACAAGTACTGATACCTTGTTGTAAGAATGTTTGTATTCTTACATGCGAAGGTGTAATGAATGTTGTATGTTGTATGTTGTAAGTGATCTCCTCTTCAATGGTTGAATCCTTGTCTTTGAATGCAACACTTAGCCTTGAATGGTGACTTAGAATACTCAATTGCTTGAAGGAATGCTTGAATGCTTGAATGTTTGAATGTTCGAATGTCGCTTTCGCGCCTTGCTCTTGCTTATTTTCTCTTTTCTTTTCTCCTCTTTTTCTAGGAGAGGAAAAGTAGTTTATATACTTGTCAATTAGGGTTGAGAGACTGATTTTTCCGACCTTAGGCCGACCTAGGAACATTATTTTCCGAATTGCAAACTTAAAGACCCGATGCCCAACAAGAGACCGGGCCCAAAATAGGGCCAGGGACCAGGGCGCTGGGCACCATGGTCCCACCTCCCGGGACAACATGGCGCAAGGAAGGATCAGGCCAAGGTGCAAAAATATGTAGTTTTTGATGTCGCAAGCAGGTTTCGGGGTCTCCATTCAGGTTCAACGTTGTGCCGCCATCGTGAAGACCCAAATGCAGTCGAAATTGCAAGTGTCGCAATTTTAGGACGCTACATATATATACATACACACACACACACACACACACACACACACACACACACACACACACACACACACACACACACACACACATATATATACAGATGTGAGGTATCTATACATGTAAATTCCAAAATAAGTATATACAAAAATATTATACGAGGAGCCTCTCTTTGGGCTTAAGGATGGACTAGATGGGTAAGAAGGAGAGGTATATATATATAAGTTTAAGTGTTTGTGAATTATGTCAAAGGATTTAGCCTTACTACCTCAGTTTATGTTTGGGAATGAAGATATATAGGCAAACTTAAGTGTATGGATGACTGAGTGTTTATACATATATACAGAGGACCAAGGAAAGGTCCACTTATGGGAGATTCATGCGAAACAACCAGAGTCTGGGAAAGAGAAACACAAGGGGATGGGGGGAAAGACATACTGATGAACACTAGGGCCAGGAAATAAAAGAAGGGATGACCTTAGGGTGGCTCAGAGAGGAACTTGCTGCCATCCACTCCCATGTTGGCCAGCTCATCCGCTCTTTTATTTCCTTCCCTATAAATATGATTGACTGTAAACCTGTCAAAACCTTTTCATAAGTCAATAGCCTTTGACAACAAAGTATTTAGTCTCTAGTTAAGCATGCTGCCTTTCCTTAGAGCATTGACAATTATAGCCGAATCTCCTTCAATATCCAGGTTTTTAACTCCTAGTTTCCTACACAAGTGCAGACCCTCCACCAGGGCCATCAATTCCGCCCAATTGTTGGTTTTGATGCCAACTGGGGAAGCAAGGGTGGCTATTTATTTTCCATCCTAATTATGAATAGAGCATCCTATCCCTGCTTGCCCTAGATTGCCATGGGATGCCCCATCAAAGTTTAACTTCACCCATCCTTCGCCTGGGGGCTGCCATCTGCATACAGCTCTTGAACGAAGACTTGCAATAGGACCATCCCCTACAAAGGGAGGAAAGGATAAGCCCTCCCAACATTTTTTCATCTTTTCATCCCAATAAGTTATAGAGGCATTCTTCAATATGCCTAATGAAAGTCGACTATTCATGAGCTCAATGATAGCTGACTCTATCCTATTAATAATTCTGAGAACTTTTAGTTTTTCATTCTTAAAGAGACGTCTATTTCTTTCCTTCCATAGTTCCTACATTATGAAAGATGGGAGAGCTATTTGTAATGTAGGATTTTGCCAAGATCAAGGGCACAATGAAAAGCATAAAAGGAGAGACAATAGAATGACAAGAACAAAACTGTATTCTCATCAATATGCAAATGATCAACTGGATTAACCAATACAATGAGTATAGGCCTGCTTATATAGGCAAGGCCATATGGATGTACGAGCACACAATTATGACATGTGGCTCAATGAGAAACAAGGGTAGGTAAGAAATACTAGGGGTAGGTAGGAGAAATAATATTATATTCCACAAGAGGTGGATGACCCACCGAATGTGGAGTGTAACAGCAAAATAAGACCACAAAAGGTGGAATTTCTCCTACAAGCTCTATCCCTATGTGCACACTTCCCTAAGTGTCTCAAATCCAAACTACGAAGAGATGCATTATCCTAAGTTAACTTAAGTAAAGTGTAATAATATCCAAAATGAATATTTATTTACACCAACACCCCCCCTTAAGTGCAACTTAGGGGAATGAAGACTCAAGTCAACAATGCAAGATGGGTCCCGGCTACTAGGCCATGATAGGTACCCATGTACAATATGCAAGCAAAACCATGCAATGCAATCTCTCACAAACAGAGAAAGGGAGAAAACCCAGTGGGAAAAAACTCCCCCCAAAAGAGAGATGAATGTACAAAAGACTCTCAAAGAAGAAGGACAAAACCTCAAAGAGGAAAAAGTCCCCCCCATAAGAGAGGAAGGAGAAGTCAGTTGACCCCCCCTAATGACACATCCCGCACCCCCAAGAGAGCTCGTAGCTGCTAGAACTTACTCTCGGTGAAAGGTTTGGTGAATATGTCAGCAACTTGCTCTGCTGTAGGACAATACTGCAAATCAATGACCTGCTCCTGAATGAGCTCTCAGATATAGTGCATATGAATCTCGATATGTTTGGTCCACTGGTGCTGGACCGGGTTCTTCGAGATTGCAATAGCACTCTGATTGTCGCAATGTAGAACTGTCAGCCGTGGAGTGGTGAATCCAAACTCTGTGAGAATCTGCTGGAGCCAAATGGTCTCAGTCACTGTGTTAACAGCGCCTCGATACTCAGCCTCAGTCGAAGAGACAACAATAGCATGTTGCTTCTTGCTCTGCCAACAAATGGGGCCCAAACCAAGGTGAAAACTGCAATCGGAAGTAGACTTACAATCATCAAGATCGCTAGCCCAATTGGAGTCTGTGTAGCCAACCAAGCGAAGTCCTGTGCCTACTGCATAGTGAATCCCATAGTGATGTGTACCCTAGATGTAATGAAGGATGCGTTTGGCGGCTTTCCAATGAAGCTCATGTGGTTCCTGCATGAAGCGAGAAACCTTGCCAACTGCAAATGAAATATTAGGGCGTGTATGAGTCAAGTAGATGAGACTACCCACAAGCTGACGATACAAAGTGGCATCAACTGGAGGAGAAGAACACTGAGCCTCAAGCTTGACTCCTAAAAGAAAGGGAGTCGGGGCAGGCTTACAATCAGCCATATGAAAGTGTGCACGTAGATCAAGAGCATACTTGGGTTGCGATAGTGTAATCCTGGAAGGTGACTATGAAATCTCTATCCTGAGAAAGTAGTGCAAAAGACCCAAGTCAGTCATAGCAAATTTGTCATGCAAAGCAGATTTGACCCTGCTAATGATGGATGCAGTACTCCCTGTAATGATCAAGTCATCAACATAGAGCACAAGTATCAAGTGAGAGTCATCCTGTCGCAAAATATAGACATTCAGATTGGAATGACACCTAGTGAACCCTGTGGAGAGAAGAAAGGAATCCATCTTGGCATACCAAGCCTTGGGGGCCTGCTTAAGGCCATAGAGAGATTTCCTTAGTCTGCAAACCAAGGAAGTATCCTGGATGAAACCCGGTGGCTGCTCCATATAAATCTCCTCATCAAGATCACCATGAAGAAAAGAACTCTTCACATCCATCTGATGTACAACCCAACCATGAGCTGCAACAATAGCAAGTGTCAAACGAATGGAGTTCATCTTTGCTATGGGTGCAAAGGTCTCAGTATAGTCAACACCTGCAACTTGAGAGAAACCTTTCGCAACAAGCCGAGACTTATACTTATCCACACTACCATCTGCTGCAAACTTGGTCTTATAGATCCACTTACATCGAACCATCTTTCTCCCCTTAGGGAGATGGACTAAATCCCATGTGTTGTTCCTCATCAAGGAACTATACTCTTCCTCCATAGTGTGGTCCCACTCAAGAACCCCTGATGCTTCCCTAAATGTCTGTGGATCAGAAGCAGTAGCAATGAATGCATGTGGTAGATCCTGATGCTGTGATCGAGTTCTTTGTGTATCTGAAGGATCCCCAACAAGAGAACCCGTAGACTCAAGTGTCTGGCGAACCCAATGAGGCTCCTCAACTGCAAGTGGACCCTACAGAGGTGTAACCCTGCGAGTCGGAGTTGAAGGAGTCTCATCATCTGAATCACTAACATCACTATCCACAATGGAGGAAGGTGGAGGAGGTAGAGAGGCTAAGCTAGGAGAGCTTTCCTCAAAGTGAACACTCCTCTCAATGAACACCTCATGTGTCTCAGGATCCATCAATCTATATGCCTTAACACCCTCAGGATATCCAACAAATATGCAAGGCCAACTCTAAGGTTCCAATGCCTTGCATTTTTGTGGAGGTATGCGAGCCCATGCTGGACACCCAAAGACTCTGAAATGTCTCACAATCAGTTTCCTACCAGCCCAAGCCTCAAAAGGAGTAATACCTTGCAAAGATTTGTGAGGAACCCAATTCTGGATGTGTGTGGCACAACTGATAGCCTCTGTCCAAAAGGCGGGATCAAGAGAACGTGCATGTATCATATAGCTAGCCATTTCTTTGAGAGTTCTATTCTTGCATTCTGCAATCCCGTTCTGTTGTGGAGTGTATGCGACATAATGCTGAAGATCAATCCCCTCAAATGTAAAAAAATCCTCAAGTCTTTTTTTCACATATTCCCTTCCATTATCTGTGCGAAGAATGTTGACCACTTGCCCTGATTGCTTCTCCACACGAGTCTTGAAGTCCTAAAATCTGTCAAATACTTCACTCTTATGAATAAGAAAGTAGACCCAAGTGAAGCGGGAGTAGTCATCAATGAAGGTGAGGACATAGCGGGCCTTACTAAATGAAGGTGCTAGAAATGGACTTGCTACATCGCTGTGAACAAGTTGAAGAACTTCCAAAGCTCTCCAAGATTTCCCTTTATCAAACTTCTCTTCGGGATGCTTGCCCATGGAACAACCTGAACATACACCCTCTGAAAAACTGATTCGAGGTAGACTTGTGACCATGTCTTTAGTGCTGAGCTGCTAAAGATAGCGGTAGTTGAGGTGACCAAACCACTCATGCCATAGCTTACTTTATGAATTTGAATGAGTAAGCAAGGCCCTAGAAGGTGAACTTGGCACAAAGTGGAAGAATGAATAAAGCCTTGAGTTGTCATTGACTTGTCCCACTGCTACCAAGGCATCATCATCAAGTTCCTTTACCACAACTGAATCTGGTGTAAACTCAACCTTTTTCCCATTCCCATAGTGAGTGATTTGGTAGATAGAGAGAAGGTTAGTAGACAAGTTAGGAACATAGAGAACATTCTCAAATGTTCCATCATCCATGTCAACTGAACCTTTCCCTTCAACCTCTACTTGTGTATCATCACCTATGTAAATGTGAGGTACCTTAGATGGCTCCAATGAAGAAAACTGCTCCTTTGTAGAACCCATGTGATATGAGGCACCCGAGTCAAGTATCCATTGCTGTGAAGAACCTATTGTAGCCACAAATGCTTGCCCTTTTCCCTTAGAATTTGAGGAAGAGGAAGGAGATGAATCCTTCTTTGTGTAGGTGGATGGCAAGTTGATGTTGTTTTTCTTAAGAAGATTAGTTAACTCATCAACTTGCTTTGCGTGGCATCGATGCTTGTCATGACCATACTTCTTGCAATATGCACAAGTTGGTTTATCCTTCTTAGGTGGTGTCCCCTTCTTGGAAGAGGATGAAAAATCACCTTGTGATGGAGAGGATGATTGTCCTTTTTCCTAGTGTGGCTTAGACTTGGATTGCTTCTTCTTCTTGTTGGAATCTTTGCCTTGACTTCCTTGATTCCCTTGATTAGCCACCAAAGCCTTGGACTTTGAAGACTTGAGAAGTCCCATGTTCAACAACTTAGATTGTTCCAATATTAACATTTCTGTGAAAGCATCAAATGAAGGCATAACATAGGAACTCCCCACTATCAAACGATGAGTTTGGAAGCTAGACACAAATGCTGCATATTCTGGTGCAAGCTTGTCCAACAAGTTGAATATCAACTGAGCATCCTTTTTGTCAATTCCACAATCCTTAAGCTTTGCTCTTAGCTCATTTTCTTTGGTGACATAATCTTGGATTGTATCAAAACTCTTGGGATCCAAGTTGGTGAGCTCATTGTCAATTTTATAGCCTCTGATTTCATCAACTTGACCATACAATTTCTGAAACATATCCCAAGCCTCTTTGATTGTTGTACACTTCTCAATGTGAAAAATGAGGTCATCTGATACATACTTGCATAAAGTTCCAAGAGCCATGCAATTCTTTGCGAGCCATTCTAACTGAGCATTTGGATCAGCCTTAGGATTAGGTGGTGCTGCTATTGTTCCATCTATGTGATTCGTGAGACCCTTTTCCATTAATTTACTCCATACTTTAATTTTCCATGATGCATAATTATGTGGAGTTAAAGGTGGAAATTTATGAGGACTCATTGCAACAAAAATGAAATAGCACAAAGAGAGACACAATCACACAAGACACCCCCCCAAATTCACTCAATCAAAGAACGCCCCCCAAAAGTGATGATTTGACACTTTATACTTAGTGCGTATATAATGGGCCACTTGCAAAAAATGGCAAAGTGGGCTTCTGATTACAATTTTACAACTGCCTCAATAAGGCCAAAAGAGACTCAAACTAATAATGCAAGAGATCTAAACTAAGATCCAAGCACTTTACAAGTACCTAATAAGCCAAATAAGACCAATATCTGAAAGTACAATTTCCACTCAAAATCTCTAAAATCTGATCATAGATTATGAAAGTAGATGGAAAAACATGCACTTTAAAAAAAAACGGCACTTGAAAAGGAGGTCGTATGAGCTCAAACGAGACCTTTTAAGTTGCAGAATTGAGGATTAGACAGGTACAACTGAGAGAATCCAAAAATTCCGAAGATCTTGTGCACCAAAATCAGAAAATAACCACACCACTGTGAAGATCACAAAATTTTAGCCCATTTAAAAAAAAATTGCACCAAAAAAGGAGCAAAAATGAGCAAGATATGCCTTTCAAAGTTGGACTGCAAAACTGAAAAGCTCAATGAAGAGGGGGTCAAAAAATTCCAAAAGTCTGCTGATGTGGTGCTGATGTCAGCAATTTACTGGCTTAAATTTGATGACTGTCGCGAAAACTTCACCTCCCTGCTGACTGGGCGTCCGTATCGTACGGACTGCTGACTGGGCAATTGACTGGGCAACTGACTGGGCATACAGATTGCTGACGTGGCAGTCTGTGTTAGCTCTGCATGGCAGGTGACATGGCAGCTAACTGGGCTATGTGTGTGTCACGTGGCGGGGTCTAGGCAGTTGACTGGGCTGCGTGTGTGTCGTGTGGCGGGGTCTGGGTAGCTGACTGGGCTGCGTGTGTGCTGCGTGGCGGGGTCTGGGCAACTGACTGGGCTGCGTGTGTGCCGCGTGGCGGTGAGGCACGGTGCCGGCGGTGAGTCTGGAGGTCATCGGAGGTCCTGGTTGGCGGGAGGCGTCGGTGCCGGTGGTGATGTGTTTGGGCGGTCGGCGGGAGGTGCACGGCTGCGGCGGCGGCGGGAGGCTTCGGAGCTGCAGATCGCGGTGGTCGAGGAGAGTACGGGGCGGCAGCAAAGACCACGGATAGGGTACGATGGTCGGCAGCGGTGGATGGCGAACCTGTAGAGCCTACAACACATGCAGGTACCAAGAGCACGGGGTGGGGGTTTGCGGACCACCCAAAAATTTTTTTCAAATTTTTGATTTTTTTTTTTTTTTTTGATCGCCCCTTTCCTTTTTTCAATTTTTTTTTTTGATTTTCAGAAAATAAAAAAAAAATTCGAAATCCGTACAATAATAGCCAAAAAGGGCAAAAAAATTTCTCACCAAAATAGGTCGACTTTATAGTCGAAATTCATGGAAACGACCTCCCGGATTCAACGATGATGTCCAAATTGCTGTACGACGCCCCCAAAAAATGAAGATCCCCAAATCCGAAAATTGAAGCCTCCAAAATGTCTCCAAAAAACTAATCAATGAAGCCCTATAGGCTCTGATACCATGTAGGATTTTGCCAAGATCAAGGGCACAATGAAAAGCATAAAAGGAGAGACAATAGAATGACAAGAACAAAACTGTATTCTCATCAATATGCAAATGATCAATTGGATTAACCAATACAATGAATATAGGCCTGCTTATATAGGCAAGGCCATATGGATGTACGAGCACACAATTATGACATGTGGCTCAATGAGAAACAAGGGTAGGTAAGAAATACTAGGGGTAGGTAGGAGAAATAATATAATATTCCACAAGAGGTGGATGACCCACCGAATGTGGAGTGTAACAACAAAATAAGACCACAAAAGGTGGAATTTCTCCTACAAGCTCTATCCCTATGTGCACACTTCCCTAAGTGTCTCAAATCCAAACTACGAAGAGATGCATTATCCTAAGTTAACTTAAGTAAAGTGTAATAATATCCAAAATGAATATTTATTTACACCAACATGTAATAACCCAACATAATTAACTCAACAAAATTGACCATTTTTTTTTGTTTAATTTAATCATTGTGTTTGATTCAATCGCATACTCTAGGCATCCATCCATTTGGATTAGGCATTCATCCATCTGGGATGAGCATCTAACCATACGGGTTAGGCATTTGTCCATACGGGACATAAGATTTCATCTATCCAATACGGGATAGGCATCTACCCATACGGGGTAGGCATCTATCCAATCGGGATAGGCATCTACCCATGCAGGGTAGGCATCTATCCAATCGGGATAGGAGGTGCTCTGGCCAGAGACTTAGACTCATCGGGACCATTCGGGTCCTGAGCCATTCACTAAGTACTAGACTCTTCTAATAGAAGTGCATCGAGGTCACCGTCCTTAGGAGTAATTAAATAACATAATACAAGCTTGAATTCCGCCTCAGAATTTGGCTTAAAGCCTCGGGAAGTCAAGTGAATCCATACGGGATTCCTTCCGAGTATGCATTGAATTACTTTTTCCCATTTTAATTATCTTTCAAATTAGGATTCTATTCAATCCTTCTATACCAAGCCTAGACCCCACCCACGAACGCCTGAGTACGAGGGACAACTTCGTCCCAAGACTGCCTACATACCCGCTTCGGCACGGGATCAAGGTGTAAAGTATGTAGTTCTATTTTCTACTCTATGGTTTGATGTAAACTGATTAGTGGGTACGCAACCCTTTCTAGGGTCAATGTCCCAGACAGTTTCTCTGTGGTTGCTACCCATGGTGGTAGCACTTAAACAAAGGCTCAATATGGCCTATTGTTTGTGGCCTAACAACTACATCCTAACGCCTATCATGAGCGTCACCCTTGACCAAATTGTCCGTCCCCAATATCTCTTCAAGATTAAAATCAATTTCATAAAAGCATTTTACTTAACCAACCCTAAAGGGGGTTTACTATGGTTTATCTCAATGGATGTAAAATCATTTCAAAATTATCTTATTAGATTATCGATCCAAGGGGGATTACCCGCCCCTTGGATTTTAACTTCCAAGTGTCCCTTATTACTCCTCAATAATTTATAAGGATGATGCCACAGACGTCGTTGATGTAGCTTTATTAGGCGTTAAGTGTAGTAGTTCAACACGACAACATTACCTGTAAGTGTGACCCAGAGGTACCGTATATACCGAACGCTACTAGGTTTAGGTTTCCATCTTCCTTTATTTAATTTTCTAACTAAGAAGCTATGAAAACATCATGCTTGAAAACAATTACTAATTGAACATGCATAATTTTAATTGATTGAAATAACTACTTGATGAATTACGTAGAATAAAAATCATAACTTGAAATATAACTTGCATATGAAAAACTTGCATATTAATATTTACATGTGTACTTGCATGGAGATGATAACATCAAATAAATGTAGTTAATCTATAAGTAATTTGCATGATATAAGAATAGTGTAACTTGTGTGCATGATTAAGCAATCCAAAACTAGTGATTAATTTAGGCATTCAATTCAAATCATATTAATGTGAATTAATTGCTAAAGGCCAACTAAGTGCCCAATGGATCTTAAATGGAATGAATAACTCTAATTAAATATAATTTACGAATATAAAATTTACCAAGGATAATTTAATCATGAATTCACTACACGATAATGCCCAATATTTATAAACTTTTCTAAGTTAAATTCAACAACTTAAAATTTATACTAAGGAAAGAATTAACATTTCCTAAATTGCAATTATTAGCAATTAAACTTAAAATTTAAACAAAAAAAATTATTAGCAATTAACTTGAAAATTAACCCCAAAGTAATTACTAAAAAAAAAATCTAATTTGCAAATTAAAAAGCATATATATAAAAAAACTATTTACAAAATAAAATAAGCGAATTCATTTTTTTATTGTTTTAATAGTAAATAGTGGGGAGTGGGGACCACGGGTCCCATCACCCCCTGCGGTCTTGCATGCGCAGGCCTGCAGGGTTGAGGGGACACCGTGGTCCCCTCCAGTCCCCTGCGGCCACTGCCATGACAGTGACCGCAGGGGTAGTGGGGGGTATTGCTGCCCCTGGCGGTTACAATACCCGCCGCCCCTGTACGCTACCGTTATGCATTCTAATATTTTTCGAAGACCGTGCCATAATTACATGCAACATTAATATATTTTAACATTTGAAATAAATTTAATATAATTATAATGCAAAATTAATATATTTTAACATTTGAAATAAACAATATAATTATAATGCAACATTAATATATTTTAATATTGGAAATAAACTTTATATATATATATATGGTTTCATATTCCCAATTACTTAATGATATATAAAAACAAAAGAGAATTTATTTATGAAAACAAGAACATGGATAAAATAAATGACCAAACAATTGTTTTAGATTGATTCTACAGTAAACAGGGGGTTAACATTTACAGAGAGAGAGGGAGCTTATTCCAGCATTCACAGGGAGGAAGTTTATGTCCAGATTTCATAGGGGAATTGTTTATTTCCAGTATTCACAGGAGGATTTTATTCAACTGATATTCACAGAGTTTCAACCAATATTCACAGAGAGATTTTTATTCAACTCATTTCACAGAGAAATTTTATTCAACTCATTTCACAGAGAGATTTTATTCAACTCATTTCACAGAGAGATTTTATTCAACTCATTTCACAGAGAGATTTTATTTAACTAATAATCACAGAAAATAATTATTTAACTAATAATCTCAGAGAGATTAAAGAATGAGATTCAGATTTTCATTTGAAGAACCAAAGAATTGAATTAGAGGGAAGAAATAAAGATTCAAATCACACAGGGAATAATTTTAATCTCAGAAAGAGAGATTTTAAACAAATAAAAGAATATGATTTTCTTTTTGCTAAAATCTTTGGAAAAAAAACAAAAAGCAAGATCATGTGCATATTTTCTTAAGGGAAATAAAATAAATAAATATCTTTTGCATGCACTATATGAAAGCATTATCATTATTATTTATCCCCAAATAAAAGATTTAAAATCTAATAAAAGAATTTCTTTATATAAAGGAAGATCTATAACTATTTTTTTTTGATAATACGAATTCCTCATAAGTGAATGTGAAATAACAAGGAGAGAACCTGGTTTATCGAACTTGATGTCGAATCCACTAGTTATCCTTTTGATCCTTCCTTGCAACTTGAGAGAAATCCTTCAACAACAACTTAAAATTCCTGCAACGAAAAATGAGACTACCAAAGAGGATCTACTTCTAAAACTTGGGAAATTTTCTTCAAAACATAATCAACTCCCTTCTTTGAAACTTGCATACAATTTTATAAGAAAATTCCCTCCATTCCACTATCTAGAAAATTTAATTAAAAAGGAGATTCTTTCCCAATTTTGGACTTCATGCAAATTGATTAGACTTAGTGGGGGAGTTACATGCAAGGTGGTGGAGAATCCTCTAGAAGCTTCTTATTCTTCCTACAACATGTGCCATAATTGGGAGTGGAAAATAGATAAATAAAAATAATGTGTATTTTCCATGTGTGTGTGTGTGTGTATTATTATTTTCATTCTTTTTATAACATTTATTCAATCATTAAATAGCTTATCCAAAAAAACAATAGAATTGTATTTTAAATCCAAAAGTGATAAAGGAGGGTTGTGACATTCTCCCCACCTTAATTTGTGCATCGTCCCGATGCACTTATTGAACGCATCCAAAAGAGTCTATAGTTCATGATTAAAACAAAAAAGGAAACAACTGTTGCATTTCCTTAGTATCTTCCCACGTGGCATTCTTTTCATCATACAGGTCCCATTGTACTTTGCACTGATCAACCTCTCTATTGCGCAACTGGCACTGGCGCCTCTCCAAGATTTTGAATGGCTCTATCATTATTCCTCCCATTTCCTGGACTTGTAAACCATCCCAATTCAAAATGTGTTTCTCATCAGGTACATACTTTTTAAGAAGAGATACATGGAAGACATCATGGATTCGGCTCAATTGGGGAGGTAAGGCCAACCGGTATGCAACTGGATTAATCCTTCCTAATATTTCAAAGGGTCCAACATAACGAGGTGCAAGCTTAGTCTTTTTCCCAAATCTTATGGAACTCTTGTGTGGCCTAACCCTTAGGAAGACTTTCTCTCCCACCTCAAACTCCCTTGGTGTCCTGTTTTTGTTTGCATAACTTTTCTACCTATCTGAGGCTTCCTTCAATCTTTGCCTAATTTCCTTAGTTTTCCTCTCCATCTCTTTCAACATATCTGATCCAACAATCACTCTATCTTCAAGACTATCCCAACTCAAAGGTGTTCGACATGGTCTACCATACAAAGCTTCGAAAGGTGCCATTCCCAAAGATGTTTGATATGTATTATTGTAAGCAAACTCTACCAGAGGTAGGTACTCTTCCTATTTCTTTTGTTGGTCCATGAAATACATGCAAAGTAGGTCTTCCATAATATCATTTGTCCTTTCTGTCTGACTGTCAGTTTTAGGATGGTATGCAGTGCTAAAATTTAGTTGAGTTCCTAGAGCTGATTGAAGAGTGGTCCAAAACCTTGAAGTGAATCTAGCATCTCTATCTGATATGATTTTCTCTGGTATTCCATGTAGCCTAAATATTTCCTTAACAAAACGCCTAGCCAATGTAGGTGCATCATCCGTCAGATTCCCTGGTATAAAGTGTGCCACCTTAGTGAGTTTGTCAATTACCACCATTATTGCATCATGCCTAGAAGGTGACATGGGCAACCCTTGCACAATATCCATGCTAATAACTTGCCACTTGTGTTGAGGTACATCGTGCAATTGTAACAATCTAGCTGGATGTCTATGTTCTGCCTTTACTCTTTGACACTCCAAACATTTAGCCACATACTTGACAATGTCATTCTTCATCCCTTGCCAAAAGTATAACTTCTTTAGATCTGCATAAAGTTTGTTAACTCCTGGGTGCCCTGAATAAGGGGCATTGTGAGCCTCCGACAAGACTACCTCCCTTAAGTTCCCTGAATTAGGAGAATAGATTCTATTATTGTATCTGAGCAACCCATCTTCATCTAATGTATACCCTTCAATCTTAGGATCGGTTGGATCGTATTCTAAAGTCAATTTGACTTGCTCATACCATGGATCATGTCCTTGTTCATCCATTACTTGCCTTTTGAAAGAAGTTTTGAATGTTGCTATAGTCATCAAGTGTCTCCTCCTACTTAAGGCATCTGCCACCCTATTTTCCTTCCCCTTAATATATTCAATTTCAAAATCATATTCACTTAGAAACTCTAACCACCTTCTTTGTCTGGCATTTAAGTGGGGTTGGGTAAAGATGTACTTTAGTCCTTGGTTATCTGACTTTAACTCAAAGGGCTTCCTTAGTAAGAAGTGTCTCCATTTTTGTAGGGCATGCACAATCACTGCCAACTCTAAGTCGTGGGGTGCATAATTGACTTCATGAGTCTTTAGCTTTCTAGATTCGTAAGCTACTACCCCTTCATCTTGGACAAGTATTCATCCTAAACCTTCAATAGAAGCATCAGTTACGACTGTGAAGTGTCCATTCAGATCTGGTACCTTTAGAATGGGTGCTGAAGTTAGTTTCCCTTTCAAAATTTGGAATGCCTTATCACTTTGTTCTGTCCACACAAACCTTTTACCCTTCCTTTGTAATGAGGTGATGGGGTTTGCTCTCTTAGAGAATCCTTCTACAAACCTCCTATAGTAACCTGCTAGCCCCATAAAGCTTCTTACCTCTGAAATGTTTTTAGGGATCGACCATTCTACTATTACCTTTATCTTATCTGGATCAACTGCTATTCCTTCCTTTGATATTATATTCCCAAGGTAGTGAATCTTTTCCTCGAAGAAGGCATATTTTGACAATTTCCCATATAAATTATGTTCTCTCAACCTTTGCAAAACAATTTGTAGGTGTACTAAATGTTCCTCCTCATTCCTAGAGTAAATCAATATGTCATCCAGAAATACCAAAACAAATTGATCCAAGTAGTCATGGAGTACACTATTCATTAGATTCATAAATGCAACTGGGGCATTGGTTAAACCAAAAGGAACTACTATGAATTCATAATGCCCATATCTAGTCTTGAATGTTGTCTTCGGAATGTCTTCCTCCTTAATTTTGAGTTGATGGTACCCTGACCAGAGGTCTATCTTTGAGAAAACTGTTGCTCCTTTCATTTGGTCAAAAAGATCCTCTATGTGAGGTAAGGGATACCTATTCTTTATGGTGACCTTGTTCAACATCCTATAGTCGATGCATAGTCTTAAGGTTCCATCCTTCTTCTTAACAAATAAGACTGGCACTCCCCATGGTGATACACTTGGCCTTATTAATCCCTTAGCTAAGAGTTCCTCTAATTTCATTTTGAGCTCTTGCAATTCAGTTGTGTTCATTCGATAAGGTGCCCTTGATACTGGTTCAGCTCCTGGTAGTACTTTGATAGAAAAGTCAAACTTCCTTTTAGGGGGTAAGCCGGGTAATTTTTTTGGAAAAACATCCTTGAATTCTTTTAAGAAAGGGGTATTTTCAAAGGTCGGGGTATTTTCCTCCTCCCCTTCATCAATTTCAACCATATAGATTAGGCCTCCTCTTCTCCTTTCCTTCTTTAATTGCATGGCTGAGATGGTTTCTATATTAATGGGTTTAAACTTTCCTTGGATTTTGACCTTTTCCCCCCCATCATCCAAACATTCAACAACTTTATTATAGCAATCTACATTAGCTTGATGGTCTGTTAACCAACTCATTCCAATAATTACATCATATAATCCTAGGGGTGCCACATAGAGATCTCAGGAAATTGTACCCTTGCCCTCGACAAACACTTAGTTACTTCCCTAGTTGCCTTATCCCCATATTGAACTGTCCATGATGACTCCATTTGATTAACTTTTAATGCATATTTGCTTACTAATTCAGGTGAGATGAAACATTCAGATGATCCAGTGTCAATTAGAATTGAAATTGGTTGTTCAAATAGTGTACCTGTAGTTTCCATGGGAACATTCTGGTATCTTCCTCTTTGGTTCCTAACTGCTGCATGAATCCTTTGTTGGGGTTGATTGGCCCTAATCTATCCTTGCATCCTAGGACACTCTCTAGCAAAATGGTTTCCCCCACACATGAAGCATCCACTTGGAGGACCCCTCTTACCTTGATTCCTAGGGGGATCATTCCTTGTTTCATTCGCCCTGGGTGGATAAGTTACCCTGTTCTGTTGGTCATTCTTGTTATAGTTGCCTCTATTATTATTGCCCCTATTATTATTATTATTATTTCCATTCCTCTGATATTGATTAGGAGATGGCCTTCTTTCAGAAGAATCATTCCTTTGACCTTTGTTGAAATTAGTGTTCCCATTGAATTCCTGCTTCCTTTTAAATGAGTGGTTCCCATTATAGTTCCGCCCTACTAGTGTTTGAATATTCCTCTCTTGCCTTAGGGACTTTTCAAGTACTTCGTTCATGTTTTTAGGTCCATGCATGTCAACCTCTGCCCCTATGTTGGTATTTAGCCCCAAAATGAACTTCCTTGCTTGGCCTTCTTCATCTTTCTAGTACATAGGTACATATTTAAGCAACTTGGCGAACTTATCCCAATATTGTTGAATGAATAGGGGCCCTTGATGTAGATTATGGAATTCTATCACCTTCTCATCAAAGAACAATTGAGGGAGCCACCTCTCTCGGAAGTGGTGAATAAATTGATCCCATGTGACCGTATCCCTGCTATACCCATTTTGTTCCTTGGTGTTGGTCCACCAACTAGCTGCCTCCCCTGTGAGTTGATAGGAACCCCATAAAGCCTTGGTTGTTTCACTAAAATCTCTTAGTGCAAAATACTTTTCCATTTTATTTAACCAATTCTCAGCTCCTTCACCAATTTGCCTCCCATCGAACTTAGGAGGGGTGATTTTCTTTAAGTCCTTGGAGAGTTCCAATATGTTATTTTCTTTTCTATTACCCATCATATTCCCTTGATTGCTACCAGGGTTTCCATTTTCAGTACCACTTCTATATTCAAAGTCATTCTGCCTTTCCCTAAGGTCCTGCATTGATTGTTCCAAGAAGTTGATTTTATCTCTTTGTTCGGTTAGAAGGTCGATTATAGCTTTGACCCCATCTTTGTTATTTCCTGGGTTGTGTCAATCCTCTTCATGGTCTTCCTCATGGTTTTCCTCATAGTTTTCTTCCCTTTGACTCCTAGTATGTCCTCCATTACCCCTTCCTCTCCCTCTTCCTCTTCCTCTTCCTCTTCCTCTCCCTCTAGCCATTCTAGGTTTTTACTCGAAAGTTAAATTATGTGAGAGTACCCATCCTTGGAGTTATATTCCCCCTTTAAGGAGACATCCCATACGATCTTGTCCTCATTAATACCTAAGGCTATGTTCCTTGATTTGAGAATTGCCATAAGTTTATTTTTATCCCCTTTCAGGATATCCTCATCTTCCCTCTCGATCCACTGCCATCCAGCCCCTTCCTCTAAAGGGGAGATGTAGTTGATTAACAGGGGTCATCTATGTGATTCAAGGAGGTTACAGGTGGCACCAAAGTCATGGATCTTTTCAATTGCCTTATACCCTCCCCATGAATCAGACCAAAAAAGGGCTTTATCCCCAGACCCCAGGTTCCAAGTAAGTCTATCAGAAATAATCCTCCTGCAATCCAGTATGAAATTCCATAGATAGGACCCTCTGGGAGGATTGATTTCTCTGAAAATTTGGATAGGATTCCCTCCACTAAGGTATTTGTGGTGCAACAGTCATGCCCATTTGAGGTGGGGGGCTCTGAACATTCTCCAGACCATCTTGGCACCCAAGGCTCTACCTTGATCACGAAGTTTTTTAATACCCACTCCTCCTTCATCTTTAGGTTTGCATATCTTGTCCCAAGATATGAATGAAATTTTTTAGTTATCATAAGCACCTTGCCAAAAGAAGGTTTTGAGATGCTTGTTGAGCTCGGCTAGTTTGGAAGAAGATATATGTTGATAGGAGAGCTGGTAAATGGGAATAGCTGACAAGACCGATCTAACCAAGGTTGCCCTACCTGTAGATGAAAGCCATTTTCCTTTCCAGGTGTTAATCCTAGACTTGATTTTATCCATCAGGTTGTCCCATAATTTTGAAGGTCTCCTTCCCTTGTCAAGGGGAATGCCTAGATATTTGCAAGGAAGGGTTCCTTGACTGATCTCCAAGATATTGTAGATCTCCTTTCCTAAAGAGGGGTCTATGTTGAACATAAAAACTATAGATTTAGCCAGATTCACCTCTTGACCCGAGGCTAACATATAGGAATTGAGGATGCCTTTGAAGGCACTCACTTCCCTCGCACTTCGTTGACCAAAAAGCATCGTGTCATCAAAAAATTGATGGTGGGTGAAGGGAGGGAGGCCACTAGTAATGGGGATTCCTTGGATCCCTCCCTCCTCTTTGGCCTTAGAGATGGATCTTCCTAGGGTTTCAACCATGATGATGAAGAGGAAGGGGGACATAGGATCTCCTTGCCTGAGCCCTCTCGAGCTACTGAAGAAACCTTTTGGAGAACCATTAACCATAACAGAGAATTTAAGGGTGGATATACACTCAAAAATGAGGTTGATCCAAGATTTGGAAAATCCAAAAGCCTCCAAGCACTTACATAGGAAGTGCCAGTCAACTTTGTCATATGCTTTACTTATGTCTAATTTGACTAGCATGCTAGGGGCCCTGTTAAGCTGGACCGAATGAATAGCCTCTTGGGCTATAATAACTCCATCATAGATTGATCTATCTACTACAAAACCGGTATGTTCTTCACTAATGATAATGGGGAGAAGATTCTGAAGTCTGGCTGCTAGGGTTTTGCTTAAGAGTTTATACAAAGTGTTACAAAGGGCTATTGGTCTGAAGTCATTGAAGCTTTCAAGATTCTCTTTTTTGGGGATGAGAGCTAGGAAGGTATTGTTGATCTCTTTGAGAATCTTACCAAAGTTCCTCACGCCTTCTAAGGCTTCCGTGATCTTAGTGCCCATAAAACCCTAGCATTTTTGGAAAAAGCTAGTTGGGAAGCCATCTGGGCTCGGAGCCTTATCCAGATTCATCTTCATAAGGATAGATTTAACCTCCTCCTCAGAGAATTTTTTTAACATGCCTATGTTGTGGTCGACATTAATGAGTTTTGGGAGGTTCTTGATAATATTGAGTTGGCCTCTAAGGTTGGAACCTTTAGTATTGTTTAAGATTTTATCAAAGAACCTTACTGCATCAGAGGCAACATCATCCGGATCAGACAGTATGGAGCCTTGGCAATTATTGATTTTAAAAATTTGATTAACCCATCTCCTCTGCTTGGTGCTATTGTGGAAAAACTTGGTATTCCGATCCCCATCACTCAACCAAGTCTCCCTAATTTTTTGTTTCCAGAAGATTTCCTCATTTGACAGTATCTTTTCATACTCAGAAAGTAGTGCCTTTTCCTTAAGGAAGAGATGTTCATCCATCCCTTTGTCTAGAACCTTAGTGTTAACATTCTTAAGATCATTTTCTATTAAGAGTTTTTTGTTGAAAATATTTCCAAAATTTATCCTATTCCACTCTAGGAGCTTCCTTTTGATAAGCTTTAATTTGCTAGCAACAATAAACATCTTCGAGCCTGAGAAAGCAAAGCTTCTCCACCAATTTTCAATAAGGTTTAAAAAGTTATCATCTCTAAACCACATGCTCTCAAATTTGAAGGGGCATTTTCTAGGGGAGTGGTCAGATAATAAATTTAGTTAGAGTGGGATATGGTAAGAATATGATAAAGGGAGAGGCTCTGCATCCAAGGTGTAATTAAGCTCCGAGAGCCCCCCATGGATAAAGAACCTATCTAATTTCTCAACAATGTTACAGAAGCTGATCCTTCTGTTGTTCCAAGTGAAGGCATTCTCTATCGTCTGGATTTCCAACAGGGAATTCCTATTGATCCAATGATTGAAATCAACAGCCGCTGGGGGGAGTTTTCTGCTGCCTCCTCTTTTGTCTTCTACCTTAGTGATGGCATTGAAATCTCCACCAATGATGCATACATCATTTGGGAAACTTCTGAGGAAAGACTCAAGTTCCATCCACACCCTGGCCTTATCCCTATTCGGGATAGGACCGTAAACATTAATCAATTTGAATCTTAGGTTAGTTTTATAGCTTACTACTTCTCCTCCTATCCAATTTTTCTTAATCTCTAAAGATGTAAACGAGATGAATCTAGAGTCCCAAATGATAGCTAAGCCCCCTGAGGCCCCTATGGTAGGTGAATGCTTTAGCTATCTTACTCCTAGTTTTTTTCTCAAAAAGGACAATCTCAGAGGAGTTCATTTTAGTTTCTTGGATTAAAATTATGTCTAGTTTTGAATCTGAGATGCAACGCTTTAAGATGTGTTGTTTGTTAGGGGCATTTAGACCCCTAACATTCCATGTTATGATCTTCATGGCTCTATGGGGAGGAACTTCCCCCCCTGCATTAAAAAGAGTAGATATTTTAGACTGACCCCTTGCTTCTCCATCCTTTGATCTTAGTTCAGCAAGGGATCTCCTGCCTCTTCTCTTACTGAGTTTAGCGTAGTCAGGAGAATCTTTGCTTCTTTCAGAGCTGAGAATGCCTAGAGTGTTTGGATTATCATTTTCTAGGTTATCTAATGCTATAAAGAGTTCATCTGTTTCTAAGTCGACTCTAGCAATATCCACTAGATTTTTGACATAGAGATCCCTTTGTTTTTCCAATTCCTCATCATCACAAATTTCATCAGCCAGTTGATCCATGAGGTCGTTTACTACTTCTTCCCCTATAAAATTAGCAATAATGTTAACTTCCCTAGCCACTCGATCACTCTCAGATTCTACAAATGAATAAAAAACAACCTTCAAAGGTGAAGGGCGAACCTCAGCCTCCTCTAAGGCCTCCATACTTGAGACTTGAGAGGTTGGTTGATCTTGCAAGGATGCCATTCCTAGTACTGGGAAATGTCTATCCTTCTCCACTGATTGCACAAAGGAGGTTATTTTCATTAAAGGGGGAGACCTCGAGGGACTCAGCCTCTCTGGTGAGATGAGAGAACTAGATGATGACATAATTGTCGGTCCGAGCTGCCCCTTCTGAGGGAACAACTCATTGATCTCACCTTCTTCCAGGTCTCGATCCCTAAGTAATGAGTCAACTATAGGTGGATTAATAATTGGCAATGGGGGAGGAGGGGAACGAGAGGTCTTAACAGGGGAGCTATGAGGACATAGGTCCGTGGAACAATGATTAGGGTTAATATTAGTCTTATATCCCTCAAAGGTAAAACCCCCTCCTTCCACAAATCTGAGTGAGACGCCAACAGATTTGAGAAATGATTCAAGGAAAGGTTTCTCGGAGGGGATCTTCCTTGGAATAAAATCTTCGAAAGAGCCATTATAAAAAGGTATTTCTAGGGTTAAACAAGAATTATCACATTTCAGCATTATGGGCTCTAAAGATTTAATGTTAATATTCATGTTAACGATCAAAAGCTAATTAAAGAAGCTAAGGGCTGATTTTTTAACTTCTACAAATTTACCTATTTTGTTGCGTATTATTCTTAAAAAATCATTATTTTGTAATTCTACTGGAAATTTATCAAGTGAAATTTCTCTATTAACCATGCAAGACTTGAGCTAAGAAGGAAGAAAGAGGGGTTGCCATTCCCAACAATCAAACCTGAGGCCCTTGAATGTTAATATGTCCCTGTTTAGCAAAGAATTTCTCAAAACTTGATTACCACAATCAATAGCTAAGAAATTATCAGGAAGGATGTCAATTTTTACCTGGTTATTGAAAGAAGACGACAACCAATTAGCAATTAGTTATGTCAGGATTCCCCAACCTTTCCATCGAGCAAAGATCATTCGGTCGTTGCAATGCATTCGATACCTAGCTTGAGTTTGGGTATCAATTTCAATGACCAGCCCATTAGGAGTAGCTGGAGGATTTGAAGGTAAATCCATCATAGGGTGCTTAACCTCCATTGAATTGTGATGATTCATGAAAGAGTGACGACCAAGGGTTTCCATACCCTTTGATAATTTACTCGAGGATTTTTGAAGATAAAAAATATGGCGAGCAGAGGAGCTGAATGACTGGTTAGGTTTTACAAAACCCTCCTCCCCACAGTGATTGGAATTCCGCTTGTGGCAATTTGGTTTCCCTAATGTCCTTTTATTCCCACGACTCACCAAATGCCAGTCCTGATTCCTACCCTTGCAGAGAGGAGGGGGAGCCCTAACCGCCTCAACCAGAGAGTATTTTGTTTTTGCAAAGAAGGCCTCTTGTTCACGGGTTCGTGATATGAGCCTTCCAGGTTCCTCAGTCCTGGAGTTATTAGCTAAAACAGAGAAACTATTTGAAAAGCCTCTGTAAAACCCCACGGCAGATAAGAATGCTCGAAAATGGATGTCGATGCATTGCATCGATTTTTCGCACGCAGAGCCATTTTTTACTGAATGATAGTTTATTGTTAGTTGGCTATTTGTTGATTTTTTGTCTTTTGTTGTTAATTTTTAACGATTTCTCACGTTTTCCTCGTGTTAATCGAATAATTAAAACATTTCCTTTAAGATTTGTACCTTCAATATATTATTTAAAGTACATTTTACTATCGACGTAACCGTTGCACCTTCTTTTGGTGCAAGTGCTAGTATAACACATGCCAAGAGGTGTCTTATCTAGATGCTCACCTCTTGAGGCTATTCCCGAGGAGCTTATGTGGACAAGCCTTTGATTGGTTTACACATCTTTCACATGGAACCATAAGTACCTTTTTTGAGCTAGCTATGTGATTTGTCACATAGTTTTCCTATGACATAGAACATGAGATTGCCATGATGGACCTATGTAGCACAAAACAAAAGAATGATTAAAACTCTTCCTCTTTCTTGCAAAGGTGGAGACAACTTGCTAGTTGATTCCCATGGCCTATTCTTGAAAATAAACTTGTAATGATCTTTCTACAACACTTGAATCAAGAAATGGGTTTCCATTTACATATCCAATGTTCTAAGTCCTTTGATAAGATCATAAAAAAATGAGTCTCTATAGAAAAGACCTTATAGTCAAAGGCCTAGTCAATTTACAAAGAGAGCAACAACATATACAACTGTCAATCTAGTGACAAGCCCCACTTTTGGAATAGGAACAAGAACCTAAACATAGTGAATGATGGTTTCACCAATGTTAAATATGTCCAACACATCCAAACACTTGCACCATCATCATCCCAAAAAAATCAACTTAGCTACAACACATGACTATCCCCAAAGGCCAACCTAAACGATCCACTAGATGAACATTTACTCCTTTGGGTGAGCCTATCGAAATAGTCCTACACAAACTAGTCCAAGCAAATGCAATGCAACTGCCACCCATCAAACCACTTGATGATGACATCCATAATTCCAATTGGTTTAATGAGAATGGCTATTGTGACTATTACAAGACCAATGGACTTGAAACATTCAATAGCATGATACTTAAGCATTTAATCCAAGACTGCATTGGTTTAGGGAAAATTTACACCGAAGATCATAAGTCCCTTAATAATGACTTGGGCATGTATGAGGATCATTTCCTAAACATAATGATGGTAATGATTTTGTATCTTATGTTGGGGTCCCTCATACCTATAACAATAATGTTAATTACCAATCCACTAATTGTATTATAGGTCGCATTGAACAAAGTCCAAATCAAATAGCTACCTTAACTATTAAATCACCTAGTTGTGTTGTCACTAATCATAGCAGTCATATCACCATTCAAGGAGCCCCATCCTCATCTAAATCCATGAGTAAATATAATCTCCTTGAACACTTAGGAAAAATACCAATGCATATATCCATTTTGGAGCTACTTCATACTTCTCCCATACAAAAATAAATCTTGGAAAAATCATTTCAGCAGTGTTATACTCCTAATGAAATTGATGTGAATTAATTCCAAGGCATTATAAAGAAATTATCTTCATCACAATCCTTCACGTTTATTTCTCAAGTTCAACCTTCCAATCCATCTCACAACCTAACACTCCATATAGCCTTCATCCATAAAACCAAAATCAAATGTGCCCTAATAAATTGGGAAACAAGAATTTATCTTTTTACTTTGAATCTATTAAGTAGTTGGGATATTTTAATGATTTGGTTGATCATAAACAAAAGATTAGCATTAAAGCTTGTGATGAAGCCAAGCATGAATCTAAACGCTATCATAAAGTTACCCATTCAGGTTGGACCTTAATCTACGATCCAACATCATCTTGGCTTCCCATGGATTAATACCATGTGCAAGTCATCCCATATACATATCATCGATGTGTAAATTTCTCACACAATGGTGTTGAAGTTACTATTCTTGTTGATCAACAACCATTTCAATATTGCAAACTATTGGAAAACAATCCTTCATAATATTGTCCTACCAATATGAAGCATCCTATTGCATACATATTGATACCATTTCATCAAATCCTTCATCCACCTTAAACACCTTTCCTGAGATCAAGGATAAAGTCAAAGCTATTGGATGTGGTGAGTATGCCCTCCATGTTGGTCAACTCCTACCATCCCCTAAAATATTTGGTTAGTCTAAACCATTGGTTGAATCATCTAAGCCTACAATGTGAAGTGTACTGTTGACCAGTTTTGTGTCAACCTTAGCCATGCAGACAACCGATCTGAGATATCTTCAAATGGCTAAAACGCCTTGTGTTTTCCACCAAGCCTAAAACCCTAAACCCTTAAGGATTTTGCCTTAACCTTTTTTGGCCTTTTTCTTTTTCTTTGTTGACCAGCATGGGTCATCATTTCACTTAATTGTATCAGATGAAGGGTCCCTTCTTTGTGGTGGGACTGACCCCTTTCACTCACTACTGGTTGGCAGGAGTTCTTTTTATCGCTGTGTTGCGTTGGTCGAGAACTTCCACTTTTGTTCCCTACCACAAATGTTCTACTTTTGCATGATACGACGATGAGCGATGCTGGTGGGATTTTTTCTGGTTATCACTGTGTCATGTTGGTGGATAATTTCCACTTTTGTTCCCTATTACGACTATTCTACTTTGGCGCGGCATGACGATGAGTGATGTGGCCAGCGATATGAGGGAACAAAGTGTTATCATTATTTCACAGTGATCAAGAACTGGGTCCCACCCTTGGTTGCGATGAGCTATAATGGGTTGTTTGGTTGGTGGGACCAGTTCATTTTCATGGCACAATCACTACTATCCACCTGCATGCGAGGATGATGATTGGGTGACCCGATTTAAAACCTGGAGAGTGCGTTAAATTCAAATTTTCTGCCCAAGGTGGTTGTCGATTAATGGGTCATAAATTAATTTTTGCCCCTGTCGGTGGCCCAGATCAAATTAGATTTATCCCAACCACTTTCAGGAGACCACCATTACTCAACCATGACTTTGCAGATGCTTCTCTCAGGCTACCCATGCTCATTTATTATAGATTGAAGACTTATGGGTCTGACAAAGGATGTTAAGATGCCATCCAAATGCAGGGATTCTCGCTTTTTTCGAGGATTGTTGCTCTTTCCTAGTTCTAGGAGATGTTTTCAGAAACACAACCATCAGATCAATTCATCTAATCTGATCCTCTTTTTTGTAACCTAATCCTAGCTGGTTAGGGTTTCTGAACCTAGCATTCCATTTGAGTTATGCCTAATCTATAAAGGTGAAATTTGTAGCTCTTTCTAAGGGCCCTCTCCCTATTTCTCTTATAGAAATTCACACTTTCTACAACTGTAAACTTTGCCTTGCCTTTATATCAATAAATTTGTTTGTCTCACCTCTTTTCAGTTCAAATATTTTGTGTAATGCATTTTACCTCTTTATATGAATGCATTCTTTTCTGATTCTTAGTTTATGTGATTGTGTTAACACCCCTATAGACATTGTCAGTGAATTGATTTTAGTTCCTCTCTTCATCTTATAGGATTCTAACCTTTACTTATTTTTAGGGAGCTAATTAGGATAGGAAATTATGCTTTTCTTTGGGTAGTTTTCATTGATACCTTGTGCAATTATGGGCAGGGAGGATCAACTTTCAATCTAGGTGCATCACCTCTATTCCCTTTCAACATACCTTCTTTCCTTTTCCCCTCTAGATCATTAGAATAGGTTTTATAAGTGTTGGGTTGGTCCAACACCACACCCTGATTGATAAGGAAGCCAACCTTCTCCTGAGACTCAACTTCACATGCACAAGGTCCTTGACTTGGAGGTTATTTCCATGTTTCACAAGGCTGTTGAGCACTAGTGTTCAACAAGGGTGCAAAATTTTGTGACAACATGTACCTAACCCCTTCCAACATTGGGGAACCATGGTAAAAAATTTATTTAGGAATATATTACATCATGACTTTATAGAGAAGATAAAAACAAATCCTGAAGCTACAAACAAAACGTTATCTTAAAGGTCATTAAATATGTAAATATATGAGATATGAAGAAAAAGGTCTTGTAATACATGAACAAGGAATGCTAGAGCCCTTATAGGTCAAAGATAATCCATGATGTCAAGGAATTGGGTATGAACCACCTAATGTTGTGTCTAATAAACTTAAATACAACTCTCCTAAAGATGTGCCTACATATCTTGATATCAATAGTTTTGATAGGGGTCCCTGTGAAGATTATGTTGAATATATCACCAACCTATTTAAAAAATCACATATCTTTACCATCTCATTCACCCCTTCCACTTCCACCCATCTTCTAGAATTGGATCAACAAGAATCTCAAAAGCCCTTACTAATTGGAGATCAAAATTCAAGCTTCAAAGAAAACAAGTAAAAAAAAAGTCAAGAAAAGTCCTCTAGTCAAAATACAAATCAAAAGCTATTGGACTACGCAAAAATCAAAGTTAAAGATACAAATCCTATGAGGAAAAAAATAAAAAAATTGATCTCCCATAATAATTAGATAGCTAGGTGATGAAGGAGCATCCCCGGTTCATAGCAATCTTGCATCAACCAAAAACATTTTCCTTTATGTTTTGTTTTCAGTTTGCAGTTTCAATTTTCCTTTTTGTGTGTCCTGTTTTTGGCTCACCAGATCCTATGGAGTTGGATTCTACTTGAAGAATTGATCATCTTTCTTGCTTTCAAATTGCATCGCTTTTGAATCATTTTCTAGCAAGATATCACTAATGGTTTCCATGACACTTTCCTGTTACCGATTTCTCCTTCATTATCGGTTGCTTGGACCTATTTTGGTGATCTACTGGAACCCATTTCAAAGCTTGCAAAGCCTTGGGCATTGATTCCGATGTTCCTTGGCGTGTGGCCAACCTTTTCCCACGATCTACGTTTCATCCTTTGGATTTTCCAGAGGAACCTCTTGGCAGAGGCCAACCTTGTTATTTTGATGTTAGGTCAAGTGTTCTTCGGGTTTTGATCCCTTTTGGGCTGACTAGATCATTTGGATCGATATATATATATATATTTGTAATTACGCATTGAAACGAATCAATTAGAGAATCAAGTAGCTAGACTGTGCATAGAAGATATATTATAAGATTCAAGGTCCTGGTTGTGACCTATTCTACCAGGCCTATGAGCTAGTATGTTGTAACCCAGTTGTTACCGGTTGGATGTAATCAAATTTCATGCAATAAAACAATCTGTTATGTATTTCCTCCATCATATCTTTCTGTTTCCATTGTGTTTACTCTTGCTAACTGGTCCAGATTGATCTCTTTGATGTCCCTACTCATCAGTGACAACTTCAAGTGGTATCAGAGCAAAGTTTCATTCCGGAGGTTGCGTGTCCTAAAATTTTGTTGTAGGCTGACAAATTGTAGATCCAACCTGCAACTCCAAAGGACTAGCGTGAGCGATGGCATGAATAGGAGCTAGGAATGGTGGAGCGAGTGAGAATGCATACCCTGTTGTGATGGATATGTTGCGAGGAATAGCAACCCGGTTAGAATCTATGGGGACAACCCATAGAAGAGGCTGATATATTGAAGATGTAAGTGAAGATGAAGGAGAAGAAGCCCTGACAAAACAAGAAAACCTACCAGCGGTTGATCCAAATGAGGAAAGGTTTTTGAGGGTTTTGAGTAGGGCGAATAGTAAACCTCATTTTACTCCACCAGAATATGATGGGAAGTTAGATTCAAATGAATTGATGGATTGGATCTTAGAGATGGAGAAGTATTTCAATTTTGAAAACACTACAGAAGAGAGGAAGGTGAAATATGCCTGTACTTGGTTGAAAGGTCATGCATCTCTTTGGTGGGAGCATTTACAAGTTGATAGACACAGAAGAGGTAAAGAGAAGATTAAGACATGGGATTAGATGATTGCTAAGTTGAAGTCAAAGTTTGTGCCGATGAATTATCAAGTGGATCTGTTCTAGAAGTTGCAGAATTTGAGACAAAAGGAATCTAGTGTGAAGGAGTACATCGAAGAATTTTACAAGTTGAATATCAGATCCAGACATGTTTATGATGAAGTTGAACAAGTTGCAAAATATTTGAATGGATTGTGGATATCTATACAAGATGAATTGAGTATAATCAAATTGGGGAATGTTGAAGAGGCTTACCAGTATGCCCTAAAGGCAGAAGATAAGTTAAACAAAATACATGAGCAAAGACATAGAGGTAGAGGTGGAAGGTTTACCGGAGGAAGATTTCAAGGAGGAAGAGGATATAGCAGAGGAAGAGGAACTAGTACAAATCAAAGCAAGGACAAGGAAGTGAGAAAATGAGGTAATTCATACCATAAGGATGATAAAAATTTCTATCGGAGGGGAGAACCAGATGGTTACATGAATGCGAACTTTGGAAGACAGGATGAGAGGACATTCAGAGGAACTTGCTTCAAGTGTGGAGCTGAATGACATCATTTATTCAAGTGTAACAAGACATAATCTACCGGAAGAGCGAAAGTGGTGGAATAAAACCCCACTGCATCAGACAATAAACTGGAAGATGGAGAACTGTTGATGATGATGAGAGCTTTGTGTCATACCAGAGGAGATGAAGAGCCCTTGCAGAGGAAGAATCTGTTCAAGACCAGATGTAAGGTATCTGGTAAGTGTTGTAAAGTTGTTATTGATAGTGGTAGTTCAGATAATCTTGTTTTAGAAGAGATGGTGAATAAGTTAAAATTGAAGAGATTGAAACACCCTAAGCCCTATCAGATAGAATGGATTTAGGATTAAAATAAGTTGTTAGTAAGTGAACAATGTTTGGTGAAATTGAAAATTGGGAATTATCATGATGAAGTCTTGTGTGATATTATGCCTATGAATATTTGTCATCTTTTGTTGGGTAGACCTTGGTAGTTTGATAGACAGACAGTACATGATGGGAGGAAGAATACATACACTATTGTGTCCAATGGGATGAAGCAAACCTTGTTTCTTTTGGAGGAACCTTTGAAGAATGAAGTCTGTACGAATGCTAGAATCTATCTAGTAGATGGAAGGAAATTCCTGGATGGACTGAGATATGAGAATGTGTGTTTTGCATTAATTCGTAAGAAGACTAAGAGACCGAAACTGGAAGGAGAACACCTGAAAGAGATAAGAGATTTTCTGAAAAAATATGAGGACATCATTTCAGATAATGTACCTGATGGGTTGCCACTTGTGAGAAGTATTAGTCATTGCATGGACTTGGTTCCCGGAGCTAGTTTTCCTAACAAAGTTGCACACCGGTTGACATCGACAGAAAATGAAGAACTAAATAGACAAGTGCAAGAGCTATTGAAGAAAGGTTTGATCAGGGAAAGCCTGATCCCTTGTGTAGTACCAAAATTATTAGCACCAAAGAAGAATGGAGAATGGAGAATGTGTACGGATTCTAGAGCAATAAACAAGATCACAGTGAAATATCGGTTTCCTTTGCCTAGGATGGATGACATGATGGACTGTTTGAGTGGAGAAAAATACTTTACAAGGATAGATTTGAAGAGTGGATATCATCATATCAGAATTAGAGAAGGTGATGAGTGGAAGACAACGTTTAAGATAAATGAGGGACTGTATGAATGGTTGGTGATGCCTTTTGGATTAACTAATGCACCAAGTACTTTCATGAGGCTAATGAATGAGGTATTGAAGAAATTCTTAGGTAAGCTTGTTATTGTGTATTTGGGTGACATTCTGATTTTCAGTAAGACAAAAGAGGAGAATTTGTTGCAGTTAAGACAAGTTTTGCAGAGGTTGAGAGAAGAGAAGTTGTTGATCAATATCAAGAAGTGTACTTCCACGAAGGATGAGTTAGTCTATTTGGGATTTGTGATATTTGAGGATGGTTTGAAGACCCTGAAAAAGTGAAAGTAATTGTTGAGTGGCCTACACCGGAAAGCATTGGAGAGGTAAGATCATTTCATGGATTGGCTAGTTTTTATCGAAAGTTTATCAGAAATTTCAGTTCAGTTTGTAACCCTATGACTGAGAGCATGAGAGGAGATCGGAAGGAATTCAAGTGGAGCACCAGAGCAAACAAAAGTTTTGAACTATTGAAGCAGAAAGTGACTAAGCAACCTATGTTGGCTTTATTGGATTTCAATAAAGTATTTCAAGTGGATTGTGATGCAAGTGGAACAACAATAGGAGTAGTCTTGAGTTAAGAAGGAAGAGCAGTAGCCTATTTCAATGAGAAATTGAATGATGCTTAGAGAAGATATTCAGCGTATGATTAGGAGTTTTATGCCATAGTTCAAGCCTTGAAGAAGTGGAGACATTACTTGATGCCTAAAGAGTTTGTGTTGTATACTAATTGTAGTCACATAAATCTGTCCACTTAATTATATACATATTTACTATTTATTTGATTATTTAACCACCAGTCACTAGTTCATTAAATTAAATTAATATTTAATTAATTCATCCTCAAACTCTTCTCCTATTAATTAAATTTATTATTCAATTTATTTAAATTAATTCATTAAACCACATTCACAATCAATTAAATGAATAAAATCCTATTTATTTAATTTAATCCCCTTTCCTCTTTTAAATAAATAATTAAAACATTTATTTAAATTCCTAAAAGCCCCCCCCACTTGCATTCTCCTACAAATGCAAGTTGCAACCATAATTGAAGTAAATTATTTTTATTTTAATTAAAATCCTATTTTCCCTCACCCACAAAACCCACTTGCAATCCTAAATCCCCTTCTAAGTTATTCTAATCATTCTCAATTAGCCTAATCCCTTTTCCTATATATTGTCACATTCCTAAGCAAGTTGAAGTCACCTCTCAAAGCTTCCAAAGTCTTTGAAAAGCATTTAATGCTTTATGTGTTCAACAAGCTAACCCCTAAAAGTCTTCCAAACCACTAATGACTCTTACATGACCATTAATGGCTCTTACATAACCATTTATGGTTAAATCCACTTGCCCCCATGGTTAGAGACTTTACCTCTAACTCAACCCTCATTCGACTCATGGATCTCTTCAGGCATTTATTGCTTTGACCATGGTTATCCTCACTAACTCTTGCACAAGAGTTTATCCATTGGATAAAGGCATTATTTATTGAATAATGGTTTTATTCATTCAACTCAACATTAACCTTACCTCCCAAGTTA
Source organism: Cryptomeria japonica (assembly GCF_030272615.1). Taxonomy (NCBI): domain Eukaryota; kingdom Viridiplantae; phylum Streptophyta; class Pinopsida; order Cupressales; family Cupressaceae; genus Cryptomeria; species Cryptomeria japonica. Next base: position 180,632,827 of record NC_081409.1, read on the forward strand.
ACCTTCAAGTCATGTCAAGCATTTAATGCTTATTCCATCTCCTCTCAACCCATCTCTTGTTTACATTTGTCATCCTGGGATTGGATTGAAAGCCCCCACATGGATCATAAACCCATCAATCCTGGCCGTTGTTGAGATTACTCGATCTCAACCATCCATTGCTTCATTTTACCTATAAATAAAGCTCATTTCTTCATAATCTAGATTCTGAAATCTTGTATGCATCTAAGTTATAGTGAATTTTAGAGAGCACTTTAGCATAATAATCTATATTTGTCTTTTGGCTAAAATTAACATTAGCTAATTAAATAATGTCTCATATTTAGTTTTCTTTACACTTGCATTGGCATCTCATAATTAATCATTTCAATCTTGAATCTCCATAAGACATCCAGAATAGTGCAAAAAGCTACTGAGAGCTACACTCATTTGGAACTTGGAGAGGAGAGGAACAAGGGAGGAGTAGCTACAAACATGGTGGAGGGCATTTGGAGATGTCTTATTGCATTTCTTAATTTTGTTAAGTTTTCTATTTCGTGTTTAGTGTCTCTCTTGATATGCTTGCTTAGGATAGTTTTTGATTTGTGATTTCTAACACTAACACTTGGATTGTTTCTTGTGTGTTTGTGTTTGTCATCCTAAACATCCTTTTTTCAGAGCATCATTTGGTGAACCCGACGTAAATCAAACACGCAACCTCCTGATTCAATTTTTGAAACTACTAACCTTTTTTGCTTATTTTAATTGACACACATGTCTCGCTTTTGCGCCATTGTTCACTCTCTAGCGCCTTCAAAAGTTGGTGATTTAGCGCTATTGTTCACAATAATAGTGCTATTGTCTCCCAACTGGTACTATTGTCCTTCTTATAGTGTTATTGACCATTAAATAGCACTCTCATTGTTTGAAAAAATTTATTTTGTTTGACAGAGTCTTTTAGTGCTTATGTCCTTTTTATAGTGCTGTTGTACTTATTTTAGCATGTTTGTCTGTTATTTAGCACTTTCGTGTTAAATAACGCTTTTGTTTTTACACAGAGTAGTGCTATTGTAACAGAAAGTTGTAAATAAAATTTGTGTAACCGAAAAATCAAAATCTAAGCTTGTAGAAGCCCACCAAAACTTCATTTTTCATTTTTTTTACTAACTGTTTGTCTTTTGTGTAGGTTTTTAAAATTAGATTAAGAAGTAAATTTATCTTTTTACTAACTTTTCAAAGTTGGCTTAAAATGAATTCACTTTCTATTTTAGCTTAAATAAACTTCACATTTCCTTTTGGGGTATAAAATGAATCACATATTTTGTTTGGGCTTATAAAAAGAACCTCACTTGTCAAGTTAAAAAGAACCACAAACTCAAACCTAACAAAATTTCTTTTTGCAAGTTAGGGATCATTGTATTTTTGGGCTTAAAAAAAGACAACACAAAGTTTTATTTCTTTCATTAAAAATCACAATCAACACTTCATTTATGCAAGTTAAAAGGAACCCCCAATTTGTCAAAGTTTTCATAAATCGATTTAGTTCAAGCAAAACGTGTTTCAAATTCAGTTGACCTGGATTTCAAGTTCCTAAATTACATAACATTTTTCCTTGAAGTTAAAAAGAACACCACTTTTGTTGGAGCAACATCTCCAAATAGTTAGATCACATTGCTGTAACTTGGTTAAAAAGAACAAGTTTTTTTGGTGATTGGCACACTTGTGCAAAGTTTGTCGAGTGGTCCTACTTCTAACACACACTATCCTCTCCCTTGGCTTTTGTGGTCCTAGGTGCAAGAGAAAAGTGTTAGTAACACTCAAAATTTTATCTTTTTAAGAGAGGCCTTCCAAGAGACACATCACTTTTGGGAACGACCTCATGTGGTAAATCCTTCAAGCCGCTATAGAAATCAGGAGTGAGAGAAAGCTGTAGCTTTGGGTATAGTTGTTCCTACAGTGTAACTTGCCGAAAGGACATATGGGCCCCACCACAAGTTACAAGGCTCTTAAGTGAGTCACTACAGAATGAACTTATGTCAAAAAACATTGAACATTACTACACACCTTTTTATATAAAAACCCACCTATTCTATTGATTGAGGATATTTGTGAGAAGTTCAATGCAAGAGAATAGATGGTTTTGCTCCCAAGATACTCACTACACATATTTCCTTGAGTAGAAATAGGGCTTTTTGAAAGGCTATTTGTAGCTTGATAAAAGTGGCGACTCCCCCATCATAGGGATCATCTATCTGTTATGCTCATGCAAGAATTAGTATATCACATCCTTACCTTCTACGATGGGATTCATAAGGCATGTAGTACCAAAGTTGAAGAAATATCAAGATGTGGGCTGAAATTATCGCAACTGGCCATTTGACCTTAGGTATGAAGTGTGTTTGAAGTGTCTTCGTTTTGTGTCAAACTAGTGATAAATTGAGCCGACTTCAGGGTTTTGAAAAAACATACAAAAACATTTTAAAAGGGCTCAAAAAGTTCAAAAGATTAGGTTGATTTAGACCCACACCTATTTGTGCCTTTTTAGGCAACATTATTGTGTTTGTGTGCTTGCTCTATTTTCTTGTCAAATAAATTCAAAACCAATTCAAAAGAAGTATTCATCCAACACAAATTTCCATCCAACATTTGACCAACAAAAATCAAACAAAGTGCAAACAAGATATCAAAATTATATGACCATCCTTCAAATCTTGAGAAAGAGGAATCTTCGTCAACATGTCAATTTGAAGATACAACCATTGAGTTCAAAGGCTTTCATCAAAAGAAGGAAATTTTTCTATCTCAATAGACAAATTTTTGTCTCACACAGAGCCTTCTTGCATCATATGTGTCTATATCTTCAAGGAAAATCCAACGAGTTTGATAAAGAGCCCTTGAACAATAGAGCTTTTACTTAGTATAGAGCTTTGAGTTATCACAAAAATAAAGGATGCAAAATCAACCCTGGTTTCTTTCCAAACATCTGCATTACATATAACATAGCTCAGGAAGAACCACCAACCCCTGAGTAAGAAGAGGAACAATTTGTCCCATTTGTAACACAATTTTTATTGAGGTTCACATTCTATCCACTTTCACATTCATACATCATCAATCCATTTCAACTCTCAAAACATGAAAAGGTCTTGTCCTAAGTTCTTTTTAGATATTGCTTAAATAAAAAACAACACATCAATTTTTAGAGCATCTCTACATCTAGGATAAATCATCCTAAGAGGCATTTCTACGCAAGTTAAAACTAGTCTATGAGTGCATCCTCTCATTGCTAGGTAGCTTGGTTTGTAACACATCTCAAACCTTGCTATACCTTATCATATCAACATTGTTGACAACACAAAAATTAATTCATAAAAGAGCTTTGGTGACATCAAGCCTTTAGTGTTAGAGATCCATCTTCTAAACACTTCACAAAACATTTATCTCTCATTCCATCACCAAATAACTTTCACAAAACTTCAAAAACAACTTTCAAAATAGCTCACACCAGATCGAGAATTAGACAACTAGAGATTGAAGAGGAGGAAGAAAACATCAACGATTACCATGAGGCCATTGGAGGAGGTACAAATGATGAAGATCCTTGTACTCCCACTCCTGAAGCAATAGAAAGAGCACAACACAACCGCAGGTTCAATCGACTTTTTGATGAAATCCTTAAAAATTAGGCATATGCTCATTTTCTAAAACTTGCTCAAGAGGGAGCTAAGCTACCCTCTGATTTTGATACGATGCAAATATGACAAGCATCAGAAAACCATAGCCATAACAAGGGTGGAAGAGGTAGAGATCACTTCAGATATGACCTTAATCAAGGAAATCCCCCACCTCCTCCTCCTAACGAAATAGACATGTTTACGCAACAAGTTAAGAATCTCGCCCAACAACTCCACAGTGGTGTGAAGACTACTCGGTTTTCACTCAATGATATTTGTCCCTATCCCTTTGATAGGAACCTACATATGCCACCTTTTCCACGAGGGTTTGAAACACGTAAGTTTGAAAAGTATCGGGGAAAAGGAGACCCTAGAGATCATGTCAGGGAATTTCACTCAGCTTGCCTAGAAGTGGCATATGAAGACACATATCTAATGTGCCTCTTTCCTTAGAGTTTGGGGGGAAGAACCACGCAATGGTTTTCCTGATTACCAGGCGACATTAGGACATTCGAAGAACTAGTCCAAAAGTTCATCACGCATTATTCACATAACATAGAATATGATGTTGCCATGACAGATCTGTGCAATACCAAGCAAAAGCCAAGGGAGCTATTTTCAGCTTTCCTACAACGGTGGAGGCAACTGTCTAGTAGACGTTCTCTTCATCTACCTGAACGAGAGCTACTGGAAATATTTATTTCCAACTTGAACGATGAAATGGAATTCCACCTAGACATGAAGGGCACAAAGTCCTTTGAAGACATGATCACTCAAGGATTAAAATGTGAACGTGCCCTTATAAAAAATGGACTTATCAAGATATACAATGAACCAAAAGATGTCCCTTGCCCGCGTTTTAACAGTGATAAACCTAACTTTTGGAATAAGAACAAAAACATTGTTAATGACAGGGTCGTAGATGCAAGCACCAAAAAGAGTGTGCAACCTATGGTCAGATTTGCGGGGCAAAATCCCCCTCCTAAAAACAACACCATTGCTCCTCCACAAAATCAAGGTTGCAATGCACCGCAAGAGGAACCAAGAAAATGACAATAAAATTTTAAACCAAAACGTACATACACACTGTTAGGGGAACCTATCGAAATGGAGTTGTGTCAATTGGTCTCTTCAAATGTAGTGACCTTACCAAAGACATCTAACTGTGAACCTCAGGTCAAACCTCCATGGTGGAGAGATAATGAACATTGCAAATTCCACCAAAGGAAAGGGCATAAAACAAGTAACTTCCATAGATTGAAAGATCTTTTTCAAGATCTTATTGACCGAGGAGAGATTGAAATCGAAGGACATGACCCAAAAATCTCAAATAATGATCATCTCATGTTCAAGAATCCGCTTCCATAAAAAAATCAAAGGGGTCCTTCCACTTCAGGGCGAAACACAGATACAACTGATTATATGCGAGCTGCCTATAATTATAAAGTGAATCACCTATATGATGCCAATGAACAAATTGCAACCCTCACCATCAAAGATCTGAACCCTTCTTGCAATGTTGTTACATGTCATAGCAAGATCACCATTAAAGCAGCTCCACAAGGTACACCATCCATCCCAAAGTAGTATAACCTTGTGGAAGAATTGGACAAAATGCCCGCACTCATCTCCATACTAGAGCTCTTACACCTATCTCCATCCCACAAAACAATCTTGGATCAAGCTCTCCAAGAAGCGTCAGTCCCTGCCAACCTTAATACAAATCAATTTCAAGCTATGGTTGGTAATATGAGGTCATCACCATGTCTCACTTTCTCTGAAAGCGACAATACATCCTTCCAACAACCTCATAACGCCTCACTCCATATTGAAGGATTTATCAACCAACACAGGATTAAGCGAGTCTTGATTGATAATGGCGCCAGTCTGAATATATGTACATTACAGTTGGTCATAGTGTTGGGATATGCAATAGAATTAGTGGACCCCCGCAAAAAGATAACAGTAAAAGCCTATGATGATGCAGAGTGTTCTTCAAAAGGAGTGGGCCCAGTGGTAAAGCACATCATCTGTCAAGTTTTGGACCTTCCTCTGCCATATAATCTCTTGTTAGGAAGACCTTGGATACATTCCATGCAAGTTGTTCCATCCACCTATCATCAGTGTATCAAGTTTCCCCATAACGATGTAGAAATTACAATCCTGGGCGATGAAAATCCATTTGCGTATTGTAACAATATTAACCATCAACCAAAGATCATTGTTCCTAACAACAAAGAAGCCATCCCGTCTACATCATATGTTAGTCCAACCTCTCTTTCTAGTTCAATCACCCCTATACCAAAGCAAGAGAAGTTGAAAATGAAAATGGTTGAGGAAGGTCCTGGGGAATATAATCTAAGCCAACTCTTTTGTGTTAGGCAATTACCCACTTCTCCTAGAACTTATGGGAAGCCTCAAAGGTTACTTCAACCACCACTAGTCAAGCCAACATGCACTTTGGCGGCTTTTGTCCATGGTAAAAGTCAGGAAGAGGAGACCAAAGATGAGGATCTAGCAGAGTGGATCTACAAAGACCCTATCAAAGACATCCCATAGGCTAAACTACCCATTGATAAATATGGCAATGATCTTATTATCATGCAGAGAATGGGCTATGATGGCTAGAGTGATTTGGGACCTTGCAAGCAAGGACAACATGAGCCCTTATAACTAGAATTAAAACCCAAAGATAACACTGGATTAGGTTTTCAAAAGGAAACTCTTCCTAAGCTTAGATTCAAAGGGAAACCTAACAAACCTCTATATCAGCCTAATACTCTAAAGAGGCCACCCTTGATTATATTGGTAGCACCAAGAACCACACCAACTGCCTAAATGAGGCTGAGAATCCCATCAATACCATCCACAACACTACTCACACCACTAAAAATACCTGCAAAACCCATTATCCCACTAGCAGCATCGATAATATTACCTACAACACCGATAATCCTACCTGCAGCACCAATCATCCCACCAATCAAACCAACAACCCCATCAGCAGTAAAAACCACATCAACAACACCATTAGTAGTATCTGTACCACCAACAACATCGACAGAATTGGTAAACCCATCAACAACATCAGTGACACTTGCATTACTAGGAATTCCATCACCAGTAATACATCAGCCGATTACAACTATAGTGTTCAACTCAAAAGATATCTTGGTTTGGTATAGTAATTAGATACTAGAAAGCGACTCAGAGACTGATTCACACAAGTGGGAATTTGATTCCATACATCTCAATACTTTAGATGAGGAAGACACATCACCCCCTCCACCTCAAAAATAAATCCCTATTTACAGAGAAGCACAGATTAAAACCTCTTGGGTTCCTGAACTGGAAACACCTTCCATAGACCCTACATCACATCCTACACCGGATTCTGATAGGGAGAGTACCATGAATGACCTTCACCACAATGTCTTAACCCTCACTGACACATCCCATGAACTTAACTTGATCGATGAGGTAATTCCCATTATCCATCCCGAACTCATCGAATGGAACCAACCTAATCCCCCATGCCTTGACCAATTCCAAAATGATGAGGCGATTTTTGACTTTTTATAACTACGGGATAACATACCAAGTGGGGATCACAAAGCTGGATTCGCCATCAAACTTAATAGCACAACATACTTTGGGGTGGATGCCAAACCTTTTAGCTGCAAAAATATCACAATAAAATATGGATCTTCCAGTGAAAACCGCACTGTGGCACTGTTTCATCCCCAAAAAGTAAATAGAAAGAGCGTATCCAACGGTGAAAACCTCTTGGAGGCACCTGAGGATGAAAGGTTTGACATCCTCTCCTCTAGTACAAATCAGGAGATATCAATAATCCTAATTGAGAAGACAAAATAATTCAATGTGGGGACCCCATAGACTCCTCACCAAATACATCTGGCATCTCTACTCACTTTAGAGGAACAACCTAAGTTTGTATAATTATTCCAGAAGCGTTAGATCAACTTCGCATGGTCATATGTAGACATGCTTGGTCTCAATCCTGATTTGGTCATGCATCACCTCACCATGGCCGAAGGAGCTAAGCCTATGAAACAAAAGCTTCATAAGATGCACCCCCAAATTGTTGTACTAGTCAAAGCACAACTTAAGAAACTCCTAGATGTTGGTTTCATCTGACCAATCGATTATGCTAATTGTATATCCAACATTGTACTTGTCGGCAAACCAAATGGGGGCATCTATATCTGTACAAATTTTAGAGATTTGAACAAGGGATGTCCTAAGGATGACTTCCCCCTACCAAATATCGACATGATCATGGACCTAACAGTAGGACATGCCATGCTTTCTCTTATGGATGTCTTTTCAGGGTACAACCAAATAAAGATTGCTCCAGAAGATCAACATAAAACTGCCTTCACATGTCAATGGGGAACATACTATTGGAATGTGATGCCTTTTGGTCTAAAGAATGCAGGGGTGACCTATCAAAGAGATATGACCATGATCTTTCATGATATGATGCATACCATAATGGAGGATTATGTTGATGATTTACTAGCTAAATTATTAACAAGAGAAGGTTATCTGGAAATATTAGATAAAATCTTTGACAGACTAGAACAATATCATGTTCGACTCAATCCAAAGAAATGTGTCTTTGGAGTAACCTCAGGGAAACTTCTAGGATACATTGTCTCAAGAAAAGGCATTGAAGTAGATCCGGTGAAATTCAAAGCAATCATGGACATGCCACCTCCGAAGAACATCAGTCAGCTAAGGACACTACAAGGGTGGCTACAATCAATTCAAAGATTCATTGAACAACTGGTAGATAAGTGTCATCCCTTTACACATCTGTTACACAAAAACATTCACTTTCAATGGGATGCCAGATGCCAGCAAGCATTCCAGATGCTCAAGGACTATCTCATGAATACACCATTGTTGATCCCACTAGATCCAAGTAGACCTCTATTGCTCTATATTTCAGCTACAAATACAAAATTGGGAGTACTGCTGGCTCAACACAATGTAGAAGGAAAAGAGTGTGTTGTATACTATATCTCTCGCACACTGGTCGGCTATGAGCTCAATTTCATACGTATTGAGTGAGCTTGCCTAGCAGTTATTTTGGCAGCCACTAAACTGAGGCACTACATGTTGACGCATAAGGTACAACTCATTGCAAAGATCAATCCACTAAAGTACCTACTCAACAAAGTAGCATTAAGAGGCCGCTTGGCCAAATGGGTGATGATTCTAAGTGAATTTGACATTGAGTATGTGGACTGTAAGGAAATCAAGGAGCACGTTATTGCAGATCAGTTGGCTGATGCACCCCTCATAGGTGATCATCCTCTTGTTTCTAACTTCCCAGATGAAGAGATCTTCATGATCATAGCAACACAACCATGGAAAATCTACTTTGATGGCTCATATACTCGACATGGCTTGGGGGAAGGCATTCTATTTATCACACCTCAAGGTGATAGCATCCCAAAGTCTTATAGGCTAACTTTTCCATGTACAAACAACATAGCTAAATATGAGGCCTTGATCACAGGACTCAGGCTAGCCATACAATGGAAACTGAAAGAGTTACAAGTAAATGGTGACTCCCAACTAGTCATCCGACAAGTCACAGACGAATATCAGACCAAGGATGATAAGCTCATGCCGTACAAACAAATGGTGGACAATTTAAAAACATCATTTACAACTATCACCTTTGAACAAATACCCAGAGATCAGAATCGATTTGCTGACGCCATGGCTACAATTGCATCTCTTAGATCTCCCATAGAATTCAACACGCTACGAGTTCTTGGTGGAACAACTTTGGATTCCTACTTATGATATCCCTGACTCCAATATGATATGTCACCTTGTTGGTTCTGAATACCCATGGTACGGTGATTTCTACACCTACCTTCACAATCACACATTTCCTCTTAACCAATCGAATAACCAATGCAAAACCTTCATCTGCGAAACCACTCGATACACCATCATTGCTGAAACCCTATACCGATGCAGTCTTGATGGTACTCTCCTTTAATGTTTGGAACAAGATGAGAGAACGAAAGCCTTGGAAGAGGTAGATGAAGGAATTTGTGGGACTCACTCAAGCGGTCCTTCCTTAGCAAAGAAGATCATGTGCGCTGGATACTATTGGCCATCCATAGAAAAAGACTCCTACTATTTTGTCAGAAAATGCAAGAAGTTCTAAGTTCAAAGAGACCTGATACATGCACCAGCACATTAATTGCAATCAATCACAACACCATGGCCCTTTTGTCAATGGGGACTTGACCTTGTGGGTAAAATCCATCCATCTTCATCCAACAACCACAAATTTATCATTGCCACCACCAAATACTTCACAAAGTGGATCGAAGCCGTTTGACTTACCCAAGTCACCGGAAAGAAGATCACCTCATTCATCCTTAATTACATCATCTGCCAGTATGGTGTACCCATGTCCATCATCACAGATAATGAACTTCCTTTCAAAAATCAGGATGTCTGTGAGCTCTGTGAGAAGTTTCACATCCAACATTGCTTTTCCACTCCCTATTACCCATAAGGCAATGATCAAGCCAAAGCATCAAACAAAAACATATTGAGAATCCTCAAGAAGACAGTCAATGATGCTAGCCATGATTGGCATGTTCAATTAAATCCAGCACTATGGCCATATCAAACTAGCATTCGAACCCCTACAGGCACAACTCCCTACTCACTGGTCTATGGCACAAAAGCCATCCTTCCTATTGAGGTTGGGATACCATCTCTATGGGTTTCTTTGCACAATCTGCTAGATGATGAAGTATACCGAGCCCCATGTCTTCAAGACTTGGAACTACTTGATGAAAGGCGACAAGCTGCATACAACCACCTCAAGGCCTATCAACAGCGCATGAGCATAATCTATAATCATCGGGTTAAACCTCGTACATTTGAGGAAGGTGATCTCTTTCTCAGGGAGAATCCTCATAACCAACCAAATAGAGAACATCAGGGAAAGTTTGAATCAAACTAGTTGGGTCCATATGTTATCACTGCTGTATTTGGGTCCGGGGTATATCAGTTGGCTACTTCAGAAGGAGAACTGCTAGCAGATCCGATCAACAACATGCACCTCAAACAGTTTCATACATAAGTTGTACAAAGCATCAGGATCCAATACATACTAGAAAAACACCAAAAACATTCAGATAAATGTCTTGAAGAAAATACAAAAAAAAGAATCAAAATAGTAAAGAGAAAAATCATGCATCGAAACGGTGAACAACCACTTCGGTGGCACCTTGGGTAAGTGCGACGGTGAAAACCTGGCAAACATGCGCCACTCGTAAAGGCTATGGCTCCATTGTCTTTCAGACTTGTTGCAATCACATTCATTGCATCCATTCATCCATCATTCAAACCATGGCTTGCTATTGATCTGCAATCAGAGATAGTACTTCATGAGTCCTGCATCCTACTTTTCATAGTAATGTCTAAACTGGGGGCAATTCTCTTAACCTATTGATGGAAGTGGAGTTCTTCATTCAAAAACACTCACAAAATCCAAAAACATCATAAAACATCAAAAATCAACCAAAAACATGGCAACACATAATATCCTTTGTGCATACACATTGAAACAAACATTTGAGCTACTCAAACAATGATCACTTTCCAAATCAATCAATCAATCAACACAGGTACACACAACTGTCTTAACAAGGATGCATCCTTCCTTACCACAATAAAGACAAGATAACATTTTCTTTGACAAGAAAATTATGATTAAGCTATCAAGTACTTGGTCAGTTTGATAAGTTATTTATTCATTTATATCAGGTTCCTATGCTCCTCCGGGATATCCACAAGTGATTAGAGTAGCCGAGATGGTTCCTAAGTATCATTTATTTATTGTCTGTGAATTGTTCCAATGAAGTTTTGGGGCATGTCCTAATGGCGTCTACGTGGGAAGTTCACTAAGCTATGTGATCATATGCAAAATCTAATCATAGATCACTATGGCTTACTGACTACAACATATACCTTGACCATCTACACATGAACCAGAATGGAGGGTACCTATTCTTTTATCTATGTTGCTCGCTTATAGGTACAATGCTCCAAACTTGGTTCCTGCTGCCTTGTCAAAGATTGATACTACCCTGCTCAATGATAAAAAAAATAAAGCACTATGGATCGTCATTTCATCTTATTTATTTATATTGCATTCCGTTGCATATTGCCCATCCATTTGATCATTCATTATTCATATTTATGGTTTGTAGGCAAGTGTGAACAAGTTAAATATGAGAGGTTCTTTAAATATGAATTGGTCTTGGATACAATCATGACGGAGTTCTCTGATACATCATCATTGCATCATACAAATTCTCCCCAACTTGCATTCATATGTCATGCATGCATGACATTATCATTCCATTACATTTAGTTGCATGTAAATACATCTAGTTCATTATCATTTACTTGCATTTTAGATTCATTTAGATATTCAGTTAAGTACATTGATTCGTTCATATCAGATGCATTTATTATCATTTACTTGCATTTTACTTAAGTGCATTTTATTATCAAATAACAGTCATTCATTCATATAGTGCACAACATTCCTCAGTTATTCACCATCATGTTAATTGCATTAAGGTGTAGTTATTCATTATCCTTTTAATTGCATTAAGGTGCGGTTATTCATTTTCCTTTTAAATTGCACTAAGGTGTAGTTATTCGTTATCCCTTAGTTGCATTTATTTGCATTATTATTTCACTTTCATTTATCACTTAGTCACATTTTATTTTAAGTCATTTAGAAACATAAACATTTGTCTCAAACATTTGTTTATACATTTTAAAAGTACATTCATTTAAGATCATCACACAAACATTTATATGTTTACATTTGTTTATCCATTTTTTCATTCATTCTTAACCATCTATAACCATTTGCATAACCATTCAATTAATTAAGGTTCATATTAAAACAAACATACATCGTATCAACATATCATCAACATAAACACAAGTACTATCTATCCCATAGTCAACATCATTCAATCATCATTATGCATATATAGTCATCATGGTATCACATAAATCATTACAACAAAGCATCATACATGTATTAACTTGCATCCACATGTTAGCACCACATTCATAAACATGCATATAGAAATCATAAACATCATTATCATACGCATATAGAAAGAAAAATCATCCATAGCATCCATCTAAGCATAAATCATAAACATCATCCTGTATAAACCCTTACATATCATCAATATGCATGTCATCAAAAAATATGGGATCTCCTCATATATCACATCATATGTCACCTCGCAAAAGCATACATGTATCAGGGTACAATGATGTCAAAAATATATTGGCTACCAAGAGCCATCCAAGTCACAGTCCAAAATGACAATGTAATAAGTACATAAATATTTCTCAAATAGCACTCTGGCCTGATGCTACACCACCATCACCACCTACTCCACCACTACCCCCTGCTCCCCCCGCACTATCTGTAATGCCCTACTAGAAGCCCTAAAGGAAAAACATCACAATCTATGCAACTAAGGGTGAAATAATTTTTTTTTTAAAAAAAAAAAAGAACAAGTGCTTGAATTAAACCATAGCACATCTAATAACATAGCGGAAGTCTAACTCCTAAATTTCCTAAGGGTCACCAATGATTATTACTTCGTAAATTATATTGACACCACTGGTAAAACCTATTGTTCAGCTTTATAGGAAAATTAAACGTTTAAGATAAAATTTCCACAATGAAAGAATTCAAAGAACTCCAAAACAATCATTTAATATATACAAAAGAATTAAGTAACTAAAATAACATACATTACAATGTTTCTTTGCTTTACAATATTTGAAAATACATGTTTTCAAAAAAATTACATCATGAGTTAAAATGTTACAAAATGAAAGTTACATAAAGTTTCAATTCAAGACCTCAAGTTTCCAACTGAACAATGGTTACGAACAAGAGCTGGTACATGAACCACGAACCAAGAACCTCAGTGAAGTCCTTCCTCACTTGAAGCTACATTCTAGTACATTCGATGGGAAGTGACACTACCACCCGACCATGTGATTCCAAAAAGGAACCACCCCACCGTGTTGGAGATAGTAGATAACCCTCAAGCAAGCAAAATAAGACAAGTACAAAAGGACTACAAGACTCCACACACAACCATGTGACTCAACTCACAAAACACTAGTGACTCTAAGGAGAAAGTGTCATCACATGTCTTACGGTGGATACCATGGTACAACCTCCATAGGTCCCGACCCTCATCCTGGGTTATCCTGGTAACCTTTCCCGAACCTCTGATTCCAACTAAGTCTCATGCGGACCCTACCAATCCTTTCATGAAGACAAGGTGGTAAGTTTTCCATTCAAGGCCTTCTCCCTACATTATGAGCCCTGTACTAGCACTCACCTATGTGCGAGGTACATTATTTTATTTAACATTTATTCTACCCTCCCCTAATCATTTATTAGGTTATCACTTTCTTAACCAACTTCCAACGGGTTATCCTGTCACCACTTTGGGCACGACCCCCGCTCGAAAGCCACTCTCTCTCTTAGGACACTACAGGATAGTTCTCTCTGCGAAACTCTATGGTGACACAAACAACCATACCTAATCCTGACATACCACAGGTGAAAGTTACATAATTACTAACCTAAGGTTGACCATTTGGACCAACTCACAATGGCTCATTTCCTTAAGGTTATACATCTATATATTTGGCCAAAACATAGTAACACAGGGCATAATGACCACATACTCAATGTACGATAAAATTTGGACTTGACCGCAACCACCATTTAAACAAGGGAATCTTACGTAATAACATCAAAACACATAAATAACTTGTAGAAGCATAAACGTTACCATTTGGTTGAGAAAAGAGATAATTTAACCCGAGACACTAAGGATAGTTTAGATGGCATAAACTCAAAGTTTAATACCTTACAACATGATTAAGAGATCAATTACTCTTTATTAACTATTATAGTGAAGCAACATTATATTATGGCAACCTTGATAATTTCCAAATTCCACTCATACCATAATTTAGGACAAAAGTAGATATATTTATTTCTTCATAAAAGTCTTACAAGAAGACATAGTACATTTCTCAACTTATAATAGATAGAAAGATGTCTTTATTTCTTGACACTAGAAGGAATACAACCCATTACATCACTCTTCCAGAGAAGACGGAGAAGTGCACTCATCAGACTCTATAGGATCTAAAGGAGTATAACCTTTCGCTTTCACTTGGGGGAAAATACCCCACGGATTCATTATCGCTTAAGGGGGTATACCCCTTCGACGAGTCAGAACTTATAACTATTGGCCTTACTAGCGAGCATTCTAGCTTAGGCTCCTTTCGTTTTTCAATAGTAATTTCTTTTGTTGGACACTGAATAGGATCTTCTCCTATCTCTTTTCTCTCTTCAGGAGTTGGGTTCACCTCAGTAGGGATGTCAATCAAGACAGGCTTGACAGGTGTCAAAGAATCTTTCTTGACTTTCAGACTATGGGCATATCCAGCTACGGATTTCCGAGCTGTCTGTTTGACACGCACCATTTCTGTAACATTTCAAACAATAAGCCATTACTTCCCAGACTCTCCTAGAGAAACGTCTAATAAATCTTAATAACTTGGTTTTGAATGAAAAACATAAAATTTCTTTTATATAATAACTAGTGTGCAATATGTTCTAAAACAAGATTCCACTACTATAGCTACAATGTAATTACTCTTAATATCCTAACTCAAACAATAAAAGATAATTCACCGTAACTATAACATAAGCAAGATCTTAATCATTACTTATAACTAAGACTTTGTAAATAATAATGAACCAAAACCCAAAGAAATTCCTGACCTTTTGCAAAGTTAACACGAATGCAAGACCTCAACGCCCTTATGCTGAATGATAGCGCGCCTTGCTTACGAACCTTATCTTCAATCTGCTCCAAAACTCTATCACCAAAACCAACTCTCTTTGATTCTTCCTAAAATATTCTCTCTATCTCTCTATTCTACTCTATCTTTCTCCTCTATTCTAATTCTTTCCTCTCAAGTTCACCGTCCTTCCTTCGATGCAAAATGAATTCTCCCCCACTTCCTTACTCCCCACCTCTATTTATACTAAAATTACCCCTCACTTCTCCTACGTCTAAGGCTCGGTTATGGAGTTTGATGAGGAGTCTTTAATGGATTACTTTCAGTTTCATCTTCACTTAATCTCCACTCTTCAGTTATACGCCAAAAATCGTGGTAGACTGATAAAAAGGATGGAAGGATCGGCAAGTTACAAGCAACTGTCAAACACGTAAGTGTTTGTCATGGGCGAGATAATAGTCCTCTCTACCAAGTCACCTTACTCTTATATCATGTATGCCTCGCATTAAACTTACCACTCGGTGTCCCTTCCTACATAGTCGCTATTATCGCCATGAGGAGTTGGTTCAATACAAACTGTCTTTATTATGCCTTCACCGCATTCACCAACGTGGAGCTTAGTTCCATCGTGAAGGAGGAGTGGCGGTTGAGTGTGTTGAATAGTGAGAGAGGTGTCGGTGTTCGCTGCAACGTGGAGAAGCTTATTAAAATGGGAGGAGGTGTGTATAATGAAAGGAGGAGGGTGGTCGGTGGTAATACCGACCCCTCCCTTTATTAAGGGGGTGGTCGATATTACTATCGACCACCATAATTGTTAGTTTACCTCAACTTAAAACCTGCCATTACCTTTTTAAAATTTGTTTTATTTGTTTTATTTCATTATTATTTTTTTAATAATTAATTAATGACTTTAATTAATATAATTTTTTTAAAATATTAATCCTTCTTAGCAAATGATATTTATAAACATATATTTGGTTTCCAATATTAATAATTAATGGCTTTTCATATATATATATTCAAACAATTGAATTATATATATATATATATATATATATATATATATATATATATATATAACATGTTCGAAAAGTTTAA
This sequence comes from Cryptomeria japonica, assembly GCF_030272615.1. Lineage (NCBI taxonomy): Eukaryota > Viridiplantae > Streptophyta > Pinopsida > Cupressales > Cupressaceae > Cryptomeria > Cryptomeria japonica. The sequence continues at coordinate 180,649,527 of NC_081409.1, forward strand.
TAAATATGATATATTTATAATTCTAATTATAAACATACATATACAAAACCTAATAGTTCGAATTGACGATATTGTCTAATGATAGTTCATTCACTTAAGCATTATTTCAAATAACTACATATAATTGATAGTCGCCCCTATGTATATAATATATTTATATATACTCAAATGATCAAGTCGCAATTATCGAACTATCATGCATACGAAATTCATATATTTGTAAACACAACATTCATTAATGAAATCACATCTACTTATACCAAGATATTAACTCATCCTTTGTACACAACGTTAAGTCGCTAGATCACTTAACTCTTTTTTTTTTAAATATCAAACTACTTATCACTCATATAGATGAAATAAACGTAACAATTATCAATAACATGCAAAAATTAAAATCACTTAAACACGCAAACTGAGAAAACATCAAGCGACTTCTCATAAAAGTCAACCAACCAAATATGAAGACCGAACAATCGACAAAACGACTAACTGACGACACTCACCCGAGTGTAACTGAATGAAAATAGGGTCAACTACTATCTCCTTCACTTCCATCGGAAAATGTAAGGCACGCTCAGACCTGTGTAGCCAGGTGGAGACGTTACCCCGTACCTACCCAGTACTTGTACCTACAATATCCTACATCACCGAACCACACATGCATATATACCATATATACAACATGACATACACACCGATGAAGGAGAATCGCGATGTTCCCTGTCTCACCAAAATGAGTGAAGGAAAATTTTCCCCTTGCATCCAATACACTCGCAGATACATAACATACATTGCATAAATAAAGTAAAGTGTCAGTTCATTGCAATAAACCATACTATGCCATAAATCACAAGTACAGAAATAGTGTAAATAAATCATGCATCTCATATTGAAATTAAGCATGGAATAATGTCATATAAATTTGAATAATAATTCACGGTAATGTATCCACTGAAAACAACAAGAACAAAATATGAGTCCAAATGAGTATGGGTACTACACTATCTCATTGTGGAGGGCCCATAACCCCACTATTGCTTTGCATCCTTTGAGACTGCTCTAATCTCACTTGACACATTTGCGAATAACTCAGTGCCCGCTGACTAGATAGCACCACCTGCTCATAGAAACCCCTCCAATAGTCAACCTCTCCACTTGTCCGCCATAACTCTCTCACCAATGAATTAGTCATTGGACCTTGACCTTGTACTCCCTCGAAGGCACAAACTCTCTCCTCCAGCTGCATCACCCTATCAACAACATCATCTTGATCTTGCCTTACTTCTGTCAACTCTGACTCCCGTGCAAACAACTGAATATCTCTAGCTGCAATCTTTGCCTCACTATCCTCCACCAGTGCCTCGTCTGCTGTAAGTCGAGTCTGCAAATATACTATCATATGCTCCCATAGGTCTCCTCCTTGCATCCCCATAGGATCCTCTCCTCCACCTATAGATCCCTCTCCCATCTCCATAGGTGCCTCTCCCTCCCCAATATCCCTGCCTCCTACTCTGGCTGCTCCCTGAGTCAAAGGACCCTGTGACAGTTGCAATGACTGCCCTCCTCTCCCTCTCCTCTGCAACCGTCCTCCTCCACCACCTCCACCTCCAAATCCACCCCCACCTCCAAATACACCACCTCCACCTCCTCCTGCTCCACCATAACCTCCCCCTCCACCATCTCCCTCACCTCCATCACCTCCATCACCTCCATCTCCACCTCCTCCATCACCTCTACCTCCTCCTCCTCCTCCTCCTCCTCTACCTCCTCTCCTCTATCGCTATCTCCTATCATCCTCAAATGATGGTAACGACTCGGCTGGATCTGAAATGTGTGGAATAAGATGCATGATGCGATACTGTGTATACTCCTCTGTCACCCCTACATCCACAATCCTCGACCTCATGTGCCATGGTCTCACATGTAGGGTCTGAAACTCGGCTAAATCCTGATCATACGATAACACTGGCCCCCACTGGAATCTCTCCCACACCACCCGTGCATACTCCCTTGATCCCCTCGGCAACCCCTACCTCTGACCAAGCTGTCTCATCACTCTACCTAGTACATCTCTCTCTACATTATAGGATGTCCTACCAATCAAAAACCATGTCATAAATACATACGACAAAGCCTCTACATCATCCTCCCAAGGCTCACACTCAATATATGGCCTCCATATCATTGCATGCAAATCATCCAATGCCCGCCACCACCACTCCAACTTCCCCAAGTGGTGCTGACTCATCATACCTCCATACATGTACACATAGGGCTGATCTGCCACCCTAAATCTCACACACACCGACCGTGTAACTGGCAGGTTCTCCCATGCCCAGATGTGTAGCAAAGTAATGTCGAGCCCCAGAGAACTCGTATCCCGGTATACCACCTCATGCAACTCCCTGTATAAGTGTGATAGCATGTATGGTCCCCATGCATAATGGGTCCCATTCGTCACCATGCGCTCAATAACCTGGCCCCAACCCACGTCCAATCCATGCGATCGTCAATCAGGACAAAGCAAACCCCCGAAAATGCCTGATAATACAGCTGGTAATGGCTCATATAAAGCCGCTATCTCCTCCCACACGATCGAGCCATCATGAATATAGACATCCTCTACAAACATCTACTGTACAACTACTGTCCTCGGTCATACGTCACCAACTCCCCTCAGATAGGGATGTGCAAAATCCACCACACATCCTCTAGTGTAACGGTCATCTCTCCCATCGCCAGATGGAACGTGCAAGTCTCACTATGCCACCGCATAGCTAATGTCGTCACTAGTCTGCAATTTGTCCGAATGACAGGCATATACATCATGTCATATAAACCAGTCACTGCGACACAATCAATCTTTGCCTTAGTCAACTGCTCTCGCAGCTGCCACGTGGCAGGATGCCGCTCCTACATCTGCAGAATAGGCATATCCTCCTACACATACACACATCAACATCATCATTAGTTGTTTTGTTTCAAACTTTCTTAAGTTTAAATCTAGACTATCAATAGATACTTTGATCAAGTATCTTTGGGTCTCAATAGGTAAGCGATCATGGCAAACCTAGACTACAACAAGCATTTATCATAATGACCTAGTCTCAATGGGGCTGCTATGATTCAAAAAAACTCATCCATCCATCCACCCAACACAGGAATAAGGAGATCATTTTCCTAACATTGGGACATCTATTTTTCGAACAATAACGCTATTCTATTGACAATCGCGCTTAAACCACTACACACTAACGCTAAAACAACAAAAGTGCTAAATGACCTACACAAACATGCCATTACATGGTGATAGCACTACAACATTGACTCACTCGCGCTAACAATAAAATTAGCACTCATACTACTACACGTCTGCGCTGCAACAACCGATAGCGCTAAAACCACTACACAATAGCACTATAGTGGCACAAAAAGCGCTATTCTAGGTGACAAGAGCACTAAAACACAGTTTTAGCGCTACTATCTTGATTCAACTTGGACGCTTGCAAAAACATATAAAAAATGCATAAAAAAGCAAAAATTCAAATTTGCGTACTGCTGGTCTGTAGTCATCTGGCTGCTGGAATCGATAGATCCGCTCTAGCCGATGATCTGCTATAGGTACTGGCATGTTGACTGCTATTCACTCTTTCACCAAAAGTCACTATCAAAGTTCTGAATAGCTATGGAGATGGATGCAAATGACTTTGTTTTTACCCCTTCACCCCCATATATACCCTCAGCCCTAACCCTAATTTTACCCCGCTCACCGTCGTGGTTCCCATGAACTTCAAACATCTCTCATTCCTCTATTTTTACTCCAATTTCTTCTATTCTTCCACCGTTATTGATATTTTATTCTCTTCTACCTCCCTGCCAATTCTCGTTTTTTTCGAGAGATCACCCGATTTTTTGAAAATTTTTGGCTCATCTCTCGAGGGGGCATACCACCAATTAAATTAACATTTATGAGGCATATTTCTTCTCGCCTATTTTTCTTTCTTTGAAACGACGCGATAAACCGCACCGTCTCAAAGAGGGGCAAATGTAGTCACATAAATCTGTCCACTTAATTAAATAAATGTTTACTATTTATTTGATCATTTAACCACCAGTCACTAGTTAATTAAATTAAATTAATATTTAATTAATTCATCCTCAAATTCTTCTCCTATTAATTAAATAAATTATTCAATTTATTAAAATTAATTCATTAAACCAAATTCACAATCAATTAAATGAATAAAATCCTATTTATTTAATTTAATCCCCTTTCCTCTTTTAAATAAATAATTAAAACATTTATTTAAATCCCTAAAATCCCCCCCACTTGCATTCTCCTACAAATGCAATTTGCAACCATAATTGAAATAAATTAATTTTATTTTAATTAAAATCCTATTTTCCCTCGCCCACCAAACCCACTTGCAATCCTAAATCCCCTTCTAAGTTCTTCTAATCATTTTCAATTAGCCTAATCCCATTTCCTAAATATTGTCACACTCCTAAGCAACTTGAAGTCACCTCTCAAAGCTTCCAAAGTCTTTGAAAAACATTTAATGCTTTATGTGTTCAACAAGCTAACCCCTAAAAGTCTTCCAAACCACTAATGACTCTTACATGACCATTAATGGCTCTTACATAACCATTTATGGTTAAATCCACTTGCCCCCATGGTTAGAGACTTTACCTCTAACTCAACCCTCATTCGACTCATGGATCTCTTCAGGCATTTATTGCTTTGACCATGGTTATCCTCACTAACTCTTGCACAAGAGTTTATCCATTGGATAAAGGCATTATTTATTGAATAATGGTTTTATTCATTCAACTCAACATTAACCTTACCTCCCAAGTTAACCTTCAAGTCATGTCAAGTATTTAATGCTTATTCCCTCTCCTCTCAACCCATCTCTTGTTGACATTTGTCATCCTGGGATTGGATTGAAAGCCTCCACATGGGTCATAAACCCATTAATCCTAGCCCTTGTTGAGATTACTCAATCTCAACCATCCATTGCTCCATTTTACCTATAAATAGAGCTCATTTATTCATAATCTTGATCCTAAAATCTTGTATGCATCTAAGTTATAGTGATTTTTAAAGAGCACTTAAGCATAATAATCTATATTTGTCTTTTGGCTAACATTAACATTAGCTAATTAAATAATATCTCATATTTAATTTTCTTTACACTTGCATTGGCATCTCATAATTAATCATTTCAATCTTGAATCTCCATAAGACATCCAAAATAATGCAAAAAGCTACTAAGAGCTACACTCATTTAGAACTTGGAGAGGAGAGGAACAAGGGAGGAGTAGCTACAAACATGCTGGAGGGCATTTGGAGATGTCTTATTGCATTTCTTAATTTTATTAAGTTTTCTATATTGTGTTTAGTGTCTCTCTTGATATGCTTGCTTAGGATAGTTTTTGATTTGTGATTTCTAACACTAACACTTGGATTGTTTCTTGTGTGTTTGTGTTTGTTATATCCTAAACATTCTTTTTGTAGAGCATTACTAATTATCAAGCTTTGCAGTATTTAAACAGTTAGAGTAAGTTGAATCAGAGACATATGAGAGGGGTATAATTCTTGCAGAGTTACACCTTTGTGTTGAAGCATAGAAATGGGAAATCTAACAAAGTTGGTGATGCATTGAGTAGGAGAAGGAATTTGCTAACAAAGATGAGAGTAACAGTATTAGGATTTGAAGATTTGAAGACCTTGTATGATGAAGACCCAGATTTTGCAGAACCTTGGAAATCATGTAGAGAACCGGTTATGGTAGAGAGAAGCAAATGGTTGGATTATTTCATTTAGGATGAGATGTTATTCAGAGGAGTTCAATTGTGCATACCTAAGAGTTATATGAGAGAGAATCTAATAAAGGAGAAACATAGTGGAGGACTAGCTGGACATTTTGGCATTGACAAAACATTAGTATTGGTGAGTGAGCAGTACTTTTGGCCCCAGATTCATAAGGGTATAAAAGATATGTGCAAAGCTGTAGAGTTTGTTAAGTTGCAAAGGGCAGTAGTCAGAATGTGGGAGTGTATAAACCTTTGATAGTACCGGTAAGACCTTGGGAGAATATAAGCATGGATTTTGTACTTGGATTGCCTAAGACACCGAGAGAGAATGATTCTATATTTGTGATAGTGGATAGATTCTCGAAGATGGCTCATTTCATTCCTTGTAAGAAGACATCAGATGCATTGCATGTAGCAAACCTATTTTTCAAAGAAGTGGTGAGATTGCATGGATTACCTAAGAGCATAGTTTCAGACAGAGACACTAAGTTTGTTGGCTATTTTTGGAGAACACTTTGGAAGAAGATGAAGACAAATTTGAAGTTCAGTTCTACTTTCATCCACAGACTGATGGACAGACAAAAGTTGTTAACCAGAGTTTCGGAAACTTGTTGAGATGTTTAGTGGGAGATAAAACCAGAAGTCAGGATTTGATCCTTGCACAAGCAGAGTTTGCCTACAACAATTCAATGAATATAAGTACCCGAAGAACACCTTTTGAGATTGTTACCGGAGTGCATCCTAGAGGTATATCAGAATTAAGAGACATTAGCAGTGAAGACTAGAGAAGTTCAAAAGCATAAGACTTTGCACATCACATGGCAACATTGCATATTCAGGTTAAGCAACATTTGGAAGACATGAACAACAAGTATAAGGAGAAGGCAAATGAGAAGAGGAGAAATAATGAATTTGAAGTTGGCGATCAAGTGATGGTTTATTTGAGAAAAAAGAGATTCTTGGTTGGAACTTATAACAAGTTGCAGATGAAGAAGTTTGGACCTTGTAGGACTTTGAGGAAGTTCGGTTCTGGATATGCATATGAAGTGGAGTTACCAGATAGTCTAAGTATTTCACCCATATTCAACATTGCAGATCTTCATGAGTATCATGAACTAGAATCTAGTGAGGATAGTGTTGCAGACTTGGAAAAATAGTTACCCCGAAAGGAACCACATCAGATTGAAGAGATTTTGGATAGTAGGATTGGGCATAGTACCCGTAGCAATGAGTATAAGGAATATCTTGTGAAGTGGAAGGATAGACCAGTTGAAGATTCATCTTGGATTTCTCAGGAAAAGGTAGACCACCTTGGTTTCCTTATGACCCCAGCAAAGTAAGAGGCTCACTTTTTCAATAACCCTGGATGTCTGATGAAGGAGCATCCCCGATTCATAGCAATCTTGCATCAACCAAAAACATTTTCCTTTCTATTTTGTTTTCTATTTGTAGTTTCAATTTTCCTTTCTGTGTGTCCTAGTTTTGGCTCACCAGATCCTGTGGAGTTGGATTCTACTTGAAGACTTGATCATCTTTCTTGCTTTCAAACCGCATCACTTTTGGTTCATTTTCTAGAAAGATATCACTAATGGTTTCCATGACAGTTTCCTGTTACCGGTTGCTTGGACCTATTTTGGTGATCTACCAGAACCCATTTCAAAGCTTGCGGAGCCTTGGGAGTTGATTCCAATTTTCCTTGGCGTGTGGCCGACCTTTTACCATGATCTATGTTTAATCCTTTGGATTTTTTAGAGGAATCTCTTGGCGGATGCCAACCTTGTTATTTTGATGTTAGGTCTTGTTTTTCGGGTTTTGATCCCTTTTGGGCTGACTGGATCCTTTGGATCGATATATATTTGTAATTATGCATTGAAATGAATCAATCAAAGAATAAAGTAGCTAGACTATGCGTAGAAGATAGATCATAAGATTCAAGGTCCCGGTTGTGACCTATTCTACCAGGCCTGTGAGCCAATATGTTGTAACCCGGTTATTATCGGTTGGATGTAATCAAATTTAATGCAATAAAATAATCTGTTCTGCATTTCCTCCATCATATCTTTGTGTTTCTGTTGTGTTTACTCTTGCTAACCGGTCTAGATTAATCTCTTTGAGGTCCCTCCTCATCGGTGACTGCTTCACTAGGGGAATCTCCACAAATTCTAATAGCACTAAAACAAAAAGGAAATTTGTTGATCTCCTAAGTCTCTATCACATCATCCAACTTTCACTTTCTTCCATACTCATAAAATTTGATCCCTCATTTGTCCATTCCATTCACCCATCTTCCTTAGCAATATATTACATTGACATACCCGTTGATGGGTGTTTTGACACAGTCACCAACAATCAAGTAGTTTATGTGAACACTCACCACCTCTGCTGAAAAGCAGTAAGTTTTGGGAAACTAACTACTCCAAGGTCTCTATAGTCAAGTCTTGATGGTGATGGGCAGCTTAGTGGCTGATGCGATTGTACCTATCAAGGGGCTTGCTGGTTGAAACAACTTCGAATTATGTACCTTTTTTTTTGTATTTTTTAATTTAGATTCTCTCAAAATAAATAGAAAAATATAGATCAGGCTAACAAGGAAATAACAATGAAATCGATATAATAACAACTGAATGATCCACACGGTTAGAATTTTGTAATCCAAATATTATCAATATAACAAAATCAACATTCAAATAACGAGCCCCAAAAAGTATATAAAGTCAGACAACTCTACACACCAATATAAATGAATATCACCCAACCAATAATCTCCCTATCAATTTAATCCTCATATACCATTTACAGGTGCAATATGATTCATAAAACAATAAAACATCCAAAAGAACTAGTTGCTGATTCAAATGATAGAAGTTACCAGATCATGAAGAAAACAACCATAGAGAACACACAAGTAGATCAGGCAATCCACAAGCTACTTTTTTGTATTAAACTTCAAAGAGTATCACAGAATATTCTACTTATAAAAATCTGCATAAAATCTCTAATGGAATCTCTAAAATGGACCTCAAATCATCGATTCGCGGACCCTTACAATGGCCCAAATTTAAGAATTTAAAGAATTTTCCCTTACACCTTAGGAAATAATCATGCCTACAAACTAGGGCTACAAAAAGGAAGGAGTTGCAGTTGACATGCAAGTCCCTGCTTATGAACTCCAATTAAGTGTTACTAAACTGACACTCCATGTCCACTTCCAAAATGGTGCTCCAACAACAAGTATTTCGAACCATACAAAAATAGTGCCTCAAAAAGAAAGTTCGAGATACAACTCCAGTTGACAGCTCAGTTGAGATGGCAGTGGCAGTGACCTATCATGCATTCATCCTCCAAACTACCTATCATCATTCACTTCTTGTAGTTTCGATAGTTATTGATGAAGCATTCCAAAGAAGCAACAGGTGGATCAACAAAATAACTTATTCAAAACTTAGATACTCTGAGTATCTCTTTTATACTTTCCACCTTTCTAACCATCTCATCTATTTGTGTCTCAGCTTCCTGGCACTGGAATATTACATACATATACCTATTCATTATATCGACAGTGAACTCAACAGTCTTTGAAAAATTAGCAACAATATAGGAATCCCAATGGCTAAGTACACTCCCTTAGTGTAATACTCCATATTGTTTGAGACTATGACCATGCCCTCCCAATAGTTTAGTCAAAAATAGTTCATACTTATCAAGTGTATCTAGGAGCAAAGGATGTTCCTTGATCACTTTGATGTGACCTTTCTCTATTACTTCCATTTTCAAATCTAAAATATCAATGTATGATTACAAATTCGCAACTGTCTCACCTCCCAAAAGATCTTTCCTAGAAATCACATCTTCTTCAAGCTCTATGATCTTCTTCAAATTCTTATACTTTTTAGAAATATGACGCAACTATTTCTCCCATTGTGTAACACAATATATAAGACCATTTTATTAAACTTAGCTTCTTCTACTATCTCCATTGTGTTTTGCAAGAATGATTTCACCTTGCCTAATTGGTCCTTCGCCCAAGCTTTAACTGATGTGGCCACCTTTTTCATCTCATATATAGATTTAATATCACCAGGAGGGAGCGATGAAGTGGATGGCAAAGCATCATCAGTTCTGGAATCAAGAGGCTTGGCTATCTCCATAATCAACTGTTTGTATTACCTCAATTGTGCCTTAATCTCTACCTTAGTCTTATGTTCCTTTTGCATCCTTGATTGGATAGTAGAGGTTGCAACAACCAAGGTAGCCATCTCTCCCCACTTAGTCTATTTACCCAAATTCACTATAGGCACTTGATATTTGGGGGTAGCTTGAGAGGATCCTTGGGCATCCTGCACCAATGCTTCTATATCAACTATTACTTCCCCGGAGCCTGTTCTTGAAAAATGATGAATAGTTTTTGCTTTCTTCATTCTCATTGGAGACTCTGTAATCACATCATGGAATGTCATACTAGGGAGGAAAACCTTCTCTTTCTTATTAAAAGTAAAACTTAACCATTGTGGGACAATGTCGTGATGTTCCTCTCCTTGCACCGCTACTTCCGCAATGACCTTACGAGCCTCTAAATTATGTTCTCCCTCTTCTTTTTATTGATCTTCATCTTGTTGTTCCTCCTATTGATGCTCTTGCTGATCCTTCCTAATCTTGAGGAGTTCATGGTCTTTGATAAAATTGAGCAACTTGTTGGGCGAGACTAGTTTAAAGAGATTGGTTTATTTGTTGTTGTATTTATTCTAACTTTTCACAAACCTCTTCTTCAATTTGCCTCTGTGTTTCATCCTTATTCCCTTGATCATTTCCTCCCAATTATTGCAACAAAATCTCCTAATCCTTAGGAGTGAGAACCATCTTTTCATCTTGTTCATCATCAAGCGCCCTTTCTCCTATAACTTGTACATGAATCTCCATAGGTTGCACTTGTACAACTGGCTCTTCAATAACTACAAGTTCCTCTTGGGGCTCTTTTTGTTTCTTCTCCACTTTCCCCTTCTTTGTTACAACTATGATAGGCTCATCATCTTCATCAAAATCTGTTTCAACATTGTGAATAATGATTGTTTCTTGTGTTGGTACGGGAGTAGGTGTAGCTTGTTGTGTAGAAGAACCAAGAGGAGGTTGCACGTTGGCTTCCTTCGTTTGAGTGGTAGTAGGTGACGTTGTCTTAGTTGTCTTAGCTTGAGAGAAACCTTCACTTGGAGAAAGACCAATTGTAGGAAGGATGGGAGTGATAGAAGCCTGTGAGATAGCTTGTAACCCTGTAGTGATCCCATGCTCCACAACAGTTTTCAAAAATTGATACTCTTTCATCTTAGCATCCAATTTTCTCTTGAGATTTTGATTGTCAATTAGTGCTGCTACTTCTTCCGGATTAGTAGAAGTGTTCTTCCTCGAATCCGACCTTGTTCTCCTTGCATATTCTTTGTGTACCTTGGTTTGGGGGTTATCAGTTGCTTTCCCCTTCTTCTTCTCTTTGGCAGCACTAGGTTGGATCCTTAAACTCAACCATTGCCTCATCCTTTCCAAAACTTTTGCTGTAAAAATTACAATGCCCAACTCTTCTTGTTTGGACCATCTGATAGGAGTGAGCAGTCTTTGATCAATTCCCTTCTCTTTGAATGTAGGGTCAAGTAGTTCACCATCATCTCTTAGTTCTTTAGGGATATTTAGTTCAATCTCCAAATTCTTGATTTGGGGCACTGACAACCTATAATATCCCTTTTCTCTCACTTCAAAAATATCTTGGAGGTTGGCCCAAAAAAATTCCAATGCGGGCTTATGTCCTTCATATGATTTTGGCATCATTTGCTTCAATTTTCCATTGGGATCATACCACTCGCCAGCATAATCAAACTGCTTTAAACTCAAATCTTGCAATTCTTGCTCGGCTACCTTTGCTGCTTGAATGTTTGGACATGTATAATTCTTGAGGGAAACATGCAAGGTGATTCCAGTCTTGTGCTTGAGTGTCATTAATGCTTGCAAACCTGCCAATTGCCTAGCATACTCTAGAATAATTATTCTATTGCTGCAATATCTAGGTAGGAGGAATGGGTTACCCATGAAGCCGCTAACCTGAATGTAAGTAGATAATTGGTTTTGCAAGAACCAACACCCCCACATTTTAATAAATTGCATGGCTTCAACGGTTAGCCTATATCCTACATTTCCTGTTAATTTTATTATTACAATATAAACAAATGCATCATTTATCCTTTTGAAGTGTAATTTAGCATGAGAGAGAGGTAGTTGAGTATAATACTCCCATACCCTTTTCTATCCCGACTCTTCTCCTAGCTTTCCCTCAGTCCTTAACCCTGGAAATTTATCAGCTCGGGCGACCACCCATACCACATAAGAAGTCATGAAGAACTCCTTTGTCTGCTAGATTGTAGTCATCTGATTGGGAATATTATTAGAAATAATCTACGACCAGTCAAAATAAACCTTTCCAATCAAAACAATGGTCATATAGTAAAAAATCCATGTGTGAAAGTGTCTACAATCTGGCTTCCCAAAGGCTCTGCTTAGCATAATAATGAGGTCTCTTTGGGGCTCTTGAAAATCTGCCCTTAGAATATATGTTGCTTTGAGGTCGGTTTTCCTTGGCTCTGATAGCCATGCCTCATTAATATGCATTTTGTAGTTAGAAGTGTTCTTTATAAACAAGGAAACAACCCGTTCTTTTGTTGTCACTAATACCTTTTCCCTTACTGGTATTCCAAAAGTCATTGCTATCATATCCGGGGAAAGGTCCATAATTACATTTCCATCAACGTCCACACATTGTCTTGTTTTTGGTTGATAATATTTTGCAATAGTTAGAATGAGTTCAGGTGACTATATCGCCTAAGGGAAAATAGTTTCTTCTACCAAGCCCGATCTTTTGATTCTTCTATATGGGGCTTCTAATGCTTTGAATTGCAATTGAGCTTCAATGTCCTCCAGCTCTATATGACCAATTTTCGTATCTGCTACCCATTGTACTTCATCTTCCAGCTTGGATGCCAGAGTTTGTCCTTGATATTAGTACTTCATTGTTGTAGGCTTTTTATCCAATTTTACCTCCTCTTTGGTCTTCTTCTTGCTTGGGGATGGGTCCTTTAATCTCCTTTATCCTACAAGAAGAAATCCATAATTAGCTACTATATCATATTATAAAATCATCACATACTTCCGAACTCTGGGGTTCGGGGGTATGAAAACCCTTTAGAACAACTAATTTCAGGATTTCAGGGTTCTGAGTTAAGAAAAGCCAGAAAATAACTAACTTCATAAATTCTGGGTTCCGAAGTTTCGAGGTGGGTGAAAACACTTCTAAGCATCAACTTTAGAACTCCGGGGTTCCAGGGTTCCGAGGTGGGTAAGACTGCCCAAAACACCAACTCTGGGATTCTGGGGTTTTAGAATCCCAAAACAGGGTAAATCTCTCAAGGACAATTTTTTCGGAACTCCGGGGTGGGAAAGACCAAAGATTTCAAATTTAGCTCAAAGGTTCAAGATTGTAGAGTTCCAGGATCCCGAGATGGGTGAAAACTTCTCATTCGGTCACTTCGAAACTTTGGGGTTCCGAGGTTCTGAGGTGGGTAAGTCGGGCAAAATTGAAGCACCTCGGGATTTCAGGGTTCTGAGATCCCGAGGTGCAGAGATTAGGGTTCCACGAAATGAAAAATGCCCAAAATTTATTGAAAACACACAAATCTAATCTAACCCTAGCTAAAAAAAGCATGAAAGATGAGAAAAACCAAAAAACACACAACAAAGGAAACCAACCTGGAAAGTCGGCGAGATGGAAGACACGTATGAGTGAGGAGATGAAATGCACAGGAGGAAGAGCTCGAATTTCGTAAAAACAATTTGCACAAATGAATGAAAATCACCCATTTTGGCCTATTTATACTCCCCCCTTCGCGATCATACGACCTCACTAAAAACTACCTCCGGATTTCAAGGTTCTGGGATCCTGAGACAAAAAATAAGAAGCTCAGAACTTCGGGGTTCTGAGGCTTTGAACAAAACACCAAAGCATACCTTAGGACTCCAGGGTTCCGGGGTTCTGAGGAAGGACACAAAGCACACTTTGGGACTCCGGGGAACTGGAGTTCTGAAGCAGAACACAAAACAAGCCCAAGATTTTGGGACTCTGAAATTTGGAAATTGACCACAACAAAACATGAAGAAGTCGAGGTTATGGAGTTCTCCGATTTCGATGCTTCAACAAGACAAAACCAAAAGATTTCAGAACTCCAGGATTCTAGGCTCTTGTAGCGAACAAAGAAAGGAGGACCTTGGGACTTGGGGTTCTGGAGTTTCAGGGTCCATAGAGAACAAGAGAACAAAATGACAAGGAAACCATTTCAAAACTCCAGGATTCTAGGGTTTCAAAACAAAACAAAAACAAGAGAAAGATAACCTTGGGACTCTGGGGTTCCGGGGTGATCAAAACAAAACAAAAAAGACGAAAACAAAAAGAAGAAAGACAACAAGAAGGAAAAAAGGGGGACCAACATTTTGAAATCAAAGAAAATTATGGGGTGGTTATGAAAGGCATAACAATACCTTTGATGTAACTTCCTTGAATTGCTTTGATCCCAAGAATGTCTAAAATTCTTTACGAGATACACATGCATGTTGGTAGTGCACATATAAGTAACTCTAGCTTAGCTCCCTTATTGGGAAGGACAAGAAATAAATTTTCTTTGGTGGAACATGTTATGCACAAATTAGTCAAGGATTGTCAACTACATGTTGCTTTGATCTTAACATTATGTCAAGGTTATCCCACTTGTTGAAAAAAAAAAAAAAATAGAAAAAAAAAATCCAAAAACAATAGTAAAGAGAAATAATTAGTCCTATGGTGAAAACCACTTTGATGGTGCCTTGAATAAGTACCATGGTGAAAACCTAATTTCAACCACCATGTGTAGTAGTCTCTCTTCCACCATTTTTTAGGATCTTGTTTTCCCTCACATCCATCCTTGCATTCCATATTAAAAATCCATCCATCCACCCATCCATAGTAATTTGCATCCATTTATCCCTTTATTCATAATAAAATTCCTATCATGGTTTGAGTTGCTCATTACTTAATGTTGCTCATTCCTTTCATCTCCATGAACTATCCATCATGTCACCACATCCTTCTTATCCACTTTCCACCCCTTGCATTGGATATTAAGCTACACCTAAGTTGTTTTAAAGATAAGGCCTTATCTTTTCTTAGTAATTAGATAAAAGATGAGAGAGGTTATTGGGGAGGAACCCTACATGAACTTGTAGATTTTAAAAACAATGTTCATAGGTGTCATGTAATATGAGAAACAAATTATGATAGTTTGATGGTTTTTTGTGTTACTACTTATCAAATTGCCATTAGTTTTATATCCAAAGTCATTCTATATATTCTAGTCGTTTAGCATTACTGAATCATGCAGTCGGTACACACAGAGAAGTCGGTATGAACAGTCTAGTCGGTTACAGAAGGAAAACAGTCACATAACACAGTATACACCGAGTTGTCTACCGAGTGTTAATTCATGTCTATCGAGCAGTAAAGATAATACACCGAGTTGATATACACCAAGTGAAATGTGTTACCAGATTCATTGAACCTGGACACACATATGAAAACATGTTACAAGATCGAGGCACATAGAACCGTTATTGCATTGGAAATTGCACATATAGATTTTTTATAATTTTGAGGTCATCTAACCAATGAAATATTTTGCATGGTTATTTATTCAAGAAATCATGTTTGTAAGATCGAAGCAATGAATCAGACCACCAACATAAGAAGTCTATTTATACAACATGAATTTAGGGTTAGAGATATATGTGAATGAGAAATGTGTGTGCATATGTGTATGAAGCAAGACTTATGTGATACATGAGAAATCACAGAGTATTGTGACTGTTACAGAGACACAGAGGTCACCGAGAAGGTTATCAGAGAACAGTCAAAGAACAGAGTAAACAGAAAGGTTTACCGAGTTACTTTATGAGTTACAGAGGTATGATATAGGCAAGGTAATCTTATTTTGAGCACATAGAATCTGCTACAACATTTCAGATGTAAAGTTGCAAATATTTGTAAAGTCTTATTGTAATATTTTGAAGTTGTAAGAGAAACCTTTAACAGGGTAAAAGACTCTAATCAAGTCTATAAATTGTAAATCCTCTAACCAGGTGCAACATTTATATAGTGTTGTAAAATCCTTTAGCAAGGTAGATCTATCAGATCTTGTTACTCCTAACAGGGTAAGCTATCAGAAATAGCTAAATGTAGCTCTAAGCGAGCACTCTTTATTATTGAAGTAGTGAAGTTGTGGGTGCCATCCCCACCGCAGTTTTTCTCTCTAACCAAGAGTTTCTGCGTAACCAAAATATATGTGTTATGGAGTGAATCATGTATGATTGTTACTCATTTGTTTTAGCTCTATGTTATGTTACATCAGTTTTTGGTTTATGCATAACAGTAAAGATATTGTTGATAAAAGGATTTGAAGTACTGATTCACCCCTCCCCTCTCAGTACATTAGCTTTCCATATTGGGCCTAACATTTTGCACTTGGGGATCTTAAGATAATGCATTGGAATAGTGTAGCCTAGAACAATCAAGATAAATGGGGTGCAAAGAAGAGCCTTTCCTAGCATTTTTACCTTCCCACTCAAACACGTTGGTGATGTTGGTTTAGCCCCATAATGCATAAAATGAATTTTATTCTTTCCTACAAATTTTCACTAAACCCAAATGACACTTTTGTAACTTTTGAAAAATTGTTCCCATGATCATATGGATTGGAGATTTTAAAAATTGAGAGAGGTTATTGTGGAGGGATCCTACAAGAGCTTGTAAGCTGGACAAAATATTTGTAGGTGCCACAAATTCTAAGAAGCAATTTATTATAGATTAGTAGTTATTTTCACATAGCCCTAAATGATCAAGATAAATAGATTGCAAAATAGGGCCTTGCAAGTGTTTACCTACCCACCTAGACATGTTGCAATAGTGGGTTTATCCCCATGATGTAAAAAATTGAGGCTTGTAAGAGACTACATTGGAATAATATAGACCAAAATGATTGGGTGACTTGGTGAAATAAAAGAGGCCCTCCCTAACATTCACCTACCTACTTTGATGTTTTGGAATAATAAATTTTTCCCATGATGCATGAAATGAAAAATATGTTTCTTTCCATATTTGCACTGCTCACAACTGACACTTTTTGCAAGAATACATTCATTGTTGGAATGGTCAAATAGTGTTGAGTTAATAATTGAGAGAGGTTAACATGAAGCGAACCCATATCCTTTTGTAGATCCATATAAAACATTTGTACATGTCATGGGCTCCAATAACTACTTTGTCATAGTTTGGTAGTTTTTTGCTCTTATTGCTCTTAAGAGATTTCATCAAAATACTACACTCTAGAACAATCAGGTGACTTGGGGAACAAATAGAGGTTTTTCCTAGCATATTGATTCTTGCACCACTTTTAAAGTTATGTGGCTCAAATTTGAGCAATTTTTTGTGGGTATTATGAGTCTCATGCACTTCAACTTGAGTCAAATTTGACATTATTGGTACCTAATTACTTCGCATATATTGAAGACTTTTAGAGAAATTTAAAAATGTACCAGATCACTTTTACAGGGTTGCGGCAAGGAGAATATTGACAAAGAGTGCATCTTTTTTATTATGTGAAATTTTTGAGGACCCTTTCAATTATTTTCTTCATCATTTTATTCCCGTTACCTAATTTCGCTAATAGCTCAATCAGGTAGAGCTATTTGATGTTTTGAAAGTAAGAAGGAGGTACATTTTTTACTCTGCTATGTCACATTCATGTGCATAAAGAAATATTAGAAAACTACACCACTACATTACATGATGCAGATGCATATGACATAAGAGAATACACAATGTTTTCAAAATGTAGTTTTATTGATAGTATAAATGTATGGTGTTCCACACAAGTCGTGGAACTAATTATCTGAAAGCATATAATGGAAAAAAAACTATACATTTATATATGTGAAAGTAAAAGAATGTGCATATAGGGAAAGGGGACTCGTCAGAATAACAAATCCCAGTTGTCTGTTCTGCATTAGCTTTAGCTTTTCTTGCTTCTCCAAGACTCCAAGTTGTTGGTCCCTTGCTGCTCCTAGTTACCTGCATATGAGAGAGAGAGTGTTGTTAGATCAATGAAGGGACACCACTCAATAAATGCACATGCATCTATAAACATATAATTTGACCCTCTCATGTGCAATCAAACAACCAACATATCATAGATGTCCAAGAAAACAAGAGAGTCATCAAAAACACCTATCATATGCTTATTTTTATCTAACATTGTTTGTTTCCATGTGCAGATACAAGTGGAATTATATCATTGAGTTTCATTCAATGTTATTAGTACAACATGTGGAGTAAAATGGGCTCCCACAAGGGTTGAGCCCAACATGCTTTTATGTTACTATGGCTATAAAAAATGATCATAGTTCAATGTTTTGATGTTCAGAGTAGGTTTCTGGTTCATTGTCAAGCAATAGACTCTACATTTTAAATAAACTAGATCAAAATCATTAAGGAATGTTGTTAGCTCCTTGTCTCATTGGATTTGAAGAAAAAGAAGCACCTTCATTCACACATGAAAATATAAATCAAAGAAAACCCAAAGGAAAAGCCATGATATTACTATGAAAGTCAAATACTGTGAGAATTACAATGTTTCATGGTAAGTATGTTGAAGTTAAAAGACACAACAAATCAAGAAAAAATAGCCATGTTGGAGCCTCATGACTAAAAATAGTGAAAGGAATAGTAATTGACAACAAGATAGAAGTGGCACTCTCACAGGTAATCAAGGATCAAATATTTCTTTTGCAAAAGGATACCCACGGTCACAACCTCAAAACAATGACAAGAATAAATGCTTAAGAATGACATTCTTTTGGAACAACCTATCTGAGGAGTTGAAGAAGACTTTCACTTGTCATCCATGACAAAGTTTGTCAAGGAACACTGCTCAACACAAAGAAGACAACCAAATAATGATAAGAAACACAACCCTTTCTAACTTCAATAATCACTGCGATCTTCATGTACAATCACCTACATAAAAAATCTAACAATGAAGGGATCATGCATGAAATACAAAATCTAAGAGACTAATAAAAAGATTATAAAGTAGTATTTAAGAGAAAAACATTGAATACAAGGATGCAATCTCAAACATTATCACTATCAAGATACAATAACTAGAGTCTTAATAGTGACCAAGCTTGCAAGAAGGCAATCCTAGGGTATAAATGGTGGATCAAGTAGATGTAGATGCAAAGGCTTAGAAATCAAGCGCCATGGCAGATAATGCAGACCTTTAGCAACTATGAAGAGTACAATCTCAAAAGACTACTTCAAACATGAAGATTAAATCACAATCCAAACCACCGAAGGTTTTGACAATCATCAATTCAAATATACAATCCAAGTATCATATAGCAGTCATCAGGCAACCTAGACAATAAAGATCACAATGAGTATAATGATTCATCATGAAATGACAAGATCTATATACAAACCTTAAGAAAGAGATATGACAATTTGAGGATAATTTAAGCTTGACTGTTAGGTAAGAAATAAGAATTAAGAAGGTGTCAAAAGAGACAATGATGCATAGTGCAGGGATCTCTTTTCCATTATCATTAAAGTAAAGTTTCTAAGATTTAGAAAAAAGACAGTAAATAAAGACCATTAGAAATCAAAGGTCATGGTGCATTGACTACCTAGAAGATTGTGACAGTGCCCTAGATCGTAAGGTTAAGTGCAGCCATAACAGTCAAGGAATGATCAAAGATCAGAGCAGCCCTAAAGATCACTGAAGGAAACAATCCCATGAAGAGGGAAAACAATGACAACCAATAAGAAAAATAAGTTTGCAGCTCTATTGATTAGTAAATCACAGTGAAAGAAGATCACTATTAAAAGTAGCAAACCTCTGAGAGTGAAAGCATTGAAGACAATGCATTCAAACTTTGTGAACAAGACACTATAGATGATGGAGATCAAGACAAGGCATATATCCCAAAGCATAGAAGGCCTTCAATGCTTGTGTTGTTCCAGTTCAAGAACTTGCTAGGGACAATCATTTGGATTTTGTAGAGGTTCATATGCACAAGGAGCAATTATATCATATCAAAAGAGAAGTCAAGCTTATAGAAAGAGAGACCATGATGTTGAAGGTTGCCAAAGACAAAGTGAATTTGCAACCAATGATAGTCATATCGAATGAATGAAGGAAAATCACCAATCAAGCACACAGAAGGCCCATTAGCCAAGATGTAGGTTAAAACAATGAATAAAGGGCCTTTGTCATTTAAATCATTCAATCTATTTGTGTAAGAGATTCACTATGAGTAACACTAGACCCGCTTCAAGAAAGACAACATCAACACCAATAATAGGGCCTGAAAGTTCATAGAAAGGACATTTGAAGTTAGAAAAGATAGAGAGCTGAAATATTATCAGAGAAAGAAAGCCATGGCTTGTATAAGCAAAGAAAACAAAGGGTTTGAGTTACAGTGTTTAGTGACAACCTGCAAGAAAACATAAGCCATATATCATTGCCTTCAAAAAATCAAAAAGTGAAAGGCAAGGTGAAACCATCAAATGAAGTTAATTGATGATGATAAACAAAATTTGCAAAAAAATAATAATACCAGAATCAGCCTGCCCATGCTCATAACTTGAAAAACCTTCCAATAAACCTCCAGAAACCCTCATGGTGGTGCTTCTCAAAAATAGTAACATAGCCAAGTGAAAATGCATCAGAAGAAAATAAAATGAAACGCTTTTGTTTTAGGCTTTTTATTTACCCTAAAGGTGTCAATTATGAATTAGGCATTTTTGCCTTTCTTTTAAAACAATGCTGCTTCCATTTATTTCCCCTTTGGAAAATGATGTCATGCCTTGTATACAACTTAGCATCAAATTTCTTATGTAAAATATTGCTAAGTGATATAATATTTGTCATTTTAAGCATATATTTATGCTAAGCTAGAATGTTTGATGCTTTAGATATGGGTCAAGGGAGTTATTGAAGGTTATTGTTGCAAAATTTATTAGTGTGAGTATATACAGGGGAGTTAGGAGCAACCGCGGACATAAGGAGGGTATCTAGGAGCTTGAGTCAGTTGGATAAAGTTAAATGCATTTTTTAGGGGCCACGATGTTAGAATTGGTCAATTTTGACTTTTTCTTCATTTTGGAGTCTTTAAGTGTGCTCAAAAATAAGCTTTTTAGTTGCATTCGACCAAGGAGGTTGGAGTCCCTATTTTCTTGTAACTTCTTGGAGAAGCATAAGTATGCTTCCAACTTCATTTTTGAAAATAGTTCTTGCTATTTCACTTCATGCAACTTGTAATTTTGGGAGTTCTTTTTGTAGAAGGGAGAAGTTTGTAACTCATTTTCAGAGAGTAATACAACATTGTAACACCTTTTGACGGTGAAAGGAAGTGTTAGTCTTCTAATTTTTCTGAAATTGTATACTTAGTGATTGATGAAATTTCATGTGATGTCCTTATCCTTATAATTGTGTCTCATAGTGGTGCCTTTATACAAAATTACATATACATTTGCAAGTTATAAGCTGTGTAAATAATATAAATAGTCTCAAGTTGTGAGAAAAACATCCTTTCTCCTACTGGGATAGTGAGTATTTAGCCTTCTTATAAATGATTGATGCAAAGCTAATGAGTTTTGAGTTGTGCATGAATAAAATTTTTGTTACTAGTATTTCTATGTGTTGCTGTTTGTTTTAAGTTCAAAAAATCATTTAGTGCATCACCTATAGGGTTAGGTTTCATTTACATGTTTTCCCCTTATTACCCTTTTCTCAGTAAAGTCATTAGTTAGATAGATTTACGTGAGGTATCAAGGGAGATGACCCTTTCTCCAAAGGTTCATTCTCACTATAGGTTACCCACAACTTGAGAATGTTCCCGTGTATCACAAGATTGCCGAGTTTACTCAGCAGGGTGCAAATCTAGGTGATAACAATTCCACCGTGGATGCTTTGGGTATTGCCTTCACTATGCCTTTATTTGAAGTGTTTTGTGAGAACTTAACACAGGAACAAGACAAGATCATATAACTTGACTAAGTTTCTATTTCTAGATCACGTGTTTTGGTTTCTCAAACATCTACAAGGAAACAAAAGAAGAATAAGAACATAGGTTCACAATATACTCAACCAGCTTTAGAGTCTCATGCAAAAGATTCAAATTCTTCCTCCTCTTCCAAAAGGTCTTCATCCAAGAAGGACAAACCTGAGCGTTGTTATTGTACAAAGACGACATCATGAACATCATTGTTATGAAAAATAGATAGATGAGCTAAAATATCTTCTTTAAAAGAATCACGTTCAACCACCTTCATGTAGTGCATCCTCTTCTACCACTTCAATACCTGCACATTTTAGGTCAACTTTTATTAAATGTGGCACAAAGACATGATGAAAGGCCATGCTCTCTTTTCATTGACATATCTTCATTATAGAAGGTGGATTCTTGATTCAAGATCCTTTCATCAGATGACATCATGCGAGGGTATGTTCTCTTCTTTTGAGCATCGTACATTTTCACAAATTTTGATGGGTAATAATCTTTACATGAGTGTAACTAGGTGTTGTTCTATTGAGGTTGATGGTGGCACATTCAATAATATTCTATATGTCCCTTAATTATGTTTCCACCTTCTTTCCATCTACCAGATTAGTCACAATGGGATAGGCAAGACAATTGATCTCACACTTGATTTAGTGCTCATTAGATATCTACATAGTAGAGAGGTTATTGCAATTGGTATTGTTGATCATGCATCATAGTTATATGATTTCTCACATTTTTCTCCTATTAAGCATGCAATTCCCTTGATTGGTCCTAACTCTCATTCATCTAGAGTGGATTAGGTATTGAAGGAGAGATTTGGTCACTTGAACCTATGTGTGCTTCATTCATCCATAGTGGTTCCTAAGAATTTTGTTGAGCCTCTTCCTCCACCTCCCTCTTCTTCAGAGATGAATTCAGTTCAACAAGTTGATACTTCCCTTCTAGTTTCTTCTTTTTGGGATGAGTGCTTGCTAGATATTGCATGATTTTTTGATATATCACACACTCACTCTAGACATTGGGGACATGATTGAGGATCTTCACTTCCTCTTTGATGACAACTTCAACATTCTTGTCATCCCATCTTCAGTGCTTTCAAAGGTTATTCATTAGGTATCTTCACACTTGTTTGAATTTTCTTATGTTGATTAGGCATCTTTTGTTTCAAATATCTAGATAGTTGAGTAGTCTTCCATGACACACATCATGAGACTTTAATCCTACCTACTTTCATGAAGTTGATTCTACCTTGGCCAATGGATTTGTATATTTGCAAGGGGAGGGATGTGGTTTTCTGCTCTTAGATCTTCATCAACATTCATCCTCAAGCTTGTATATTCAAAATTGTAGCTTCTCTCTTATGGGGGGATACATTGCCTCTTCTTTTCTCTCCTATGAGGGGATATTGATTGTACTTATGTGACCAATCCAGTCCTTGGGGGTGATATTTGGAGTCCTTAATGCTTAGTTACATGCACTCTTTTTCATTTCTTTTTATCTCTTTTGGAGAGGAGTATTCTTCCATTGCTTTTTTCTCATTTTTCTTTGTTTGTGAGTGTTGCATTAGGTACATGGGTACCTAATCAAGCCTTGTTTTTAGGACCCATTCATGCTTGCATTTTGCATTCATTAACTCTTTATCTTGTTTCTAAGTTAATCTTAAGTGGGATTGTTGGAGTAATTAGGACACTTTATCTAATTATTATTATTATTATTTCAATACAAGTGGATTATTCCACTAAACTTTTTTATTAATATTTTTAATTTTTTACACAGGATTCAAAGAGCATACCAAAGGAAAGAACCCTGGGAAGAAAACCTCCAGTCACAGCTCATAAAATAAACCTATAGTATCTAACAGATCAATTTATACACCCCGCCCAAAACCACATACAAAATATGGTCACAACACATATAATATCAGTTTTGCATAGAGCCCATATGACAATTTGCCAAAAAAACCCATCGGATAATTTTCAAATGTAGACTCCATAGGTGCTATCAATGGAAGAAGATGAAATTTTCCAAAGCCCTGTGCCAAATCCCATGAGCCAAAAACCTTCCTACCAAAAAAGAAAGTATCAAAAAACATTTGGAAAAACACTATTATATCAAATATCATGACCTCAAACTCTTCTCCAGACAATGAACATGAATACTTGAAATGAAAGGGGAAAGCATGAATAATTATCATCATAAAATTTTACATCGACGTTACTCAAGAAAATCATATGACTATTGCTGCAAACCTTCCCATACCCTAGAAGGAATTTCCTCAAAACCCACCTCTCGCTGATTAGCATTGCTATCAATGGCTAAATTTGCCAAATAATCCGCAATCTTATTAAATTCTCTATAACAATGGGATACCAAGAAAGATTCAAACAATTCTAATTTTTGTAAAATGGGATCAAGTATATACTACAAATTCCAACAATTCGATTTATTTTTCATAACACATTGAATAATCACCATAGAATCACTTTCAATTATTAAGTCCTTAATTCCCAAAGAGATTGCCATATCCAATCCAAAAGACTAAGCATGAAATTTCGCATAATTGTTAGTTTTAAAACCAATAGCATGACACTTAGCTCGAATAAAATTTGCATTGTGATCATAAATTACCATGCCTACCCTAGCCGGCCCAGGGTTACCACGAGAGGCCCCATCAAAATTCAGTTTAAAGTGCCCCTGCGGAGGAGGTTTCCATCTAGTAGAGCATCTCTTACCTATTGCATCATTATTTTTTAAAATTGAACCATGAGAGGGTAAAACTGACAGCAGCTTCAAAACTCGAGTAACTCTACTATCCCAGTGCGAAAAAGAAGTAAGATTTTCCAAATTCTTATAAATAAATGACAAAGCAACCTCAGAGATTGAAGACTCAATTTTTAACAGAACCTCAAACACAGGAGACCTTGTTTTTTTAAATATCCTGTTGTTTCTCTCTAGCCAAACATTCCAAATCACAATAGATGGAGATATGATCCAAAGGCATTCATAAAAAGATGAGGCAAACATAAAGGGCCAAGATCTAAAATGGGAAATGAGATCCTTACCAATAACAAAGGATATATTTAACTTCTCAAACAACCACTACCAACATTCATAAGCATTATCACAATGTAGGAACAAGTGTGAAGGTGATTCCAAATTTTTGTTACAAAGGACACAAGGGAAAACAACAGTAATACCAAGCTTGTCTAGTCTCATACCTGTAAGGACTTTGTCCTGAACTGCCAACCAAGCAAAGGCTCCAGCTTTGGGAAGACAAGCTGAATGCCAAAACAACTTATAAGGCCAAGAAGATAAATCTTTAGCAACCATAAGAGAGTTGTAACCATCTTTAACAATGTACTTACTAGAAATATTCTTTGTCTAAATAAGTTCATCCTCAGAATAAAAAAGAAATACAATTCTATCCCCCAAAATCTTTTCAAAATCTAATTTCATGCTTTGATCAACATCTAAGAAATCAATCGACTTCCATCTAGCTAGCTTAAGGGGTCCACTAGTCATAATTTCAAAAAAATCTGCTACAAAAACACCCCAAAGGGAGGAAAGAACAGTGATCAGAGGAGACCAATCCCTAATATTCACCAAAGGTGTGTGTCCATTCCATACTTCATCCCAAAATCTAACCTTTCTACCAGTATGAACAATCCATGAGAGATGAGGCAAAATAACTAATCTACATTTACAAAGGAAATTCCAAATAGTAGAATCTGAAGGCAAATTTGAGACTTTAAAAATGT
>NC_081409.1:182389212-182551712 GCF_030272615.1 Cryptomeria japonica
GGAGACGGGGCTGGTTTTTTTGTTTATCTCTAAAATAAAATATGTCAAGTTTCTTGGAACATTTAAGAAGGTCAAAGAAATCTAATTGGAAGCATCCATGGAATTAGGCCTCAATCTCTCCAATTTGACAAATTTTAAAAAATAAATAACACTTGATAGAAAATTAGTAGGAAAAATAATATATTTTACTAATACTAGACCCAAATTGATTTCTTTAGTGAACTACCTCTTAAGGTTCATTTTCAAACCTAAAATTTTACATTAGAAATTAGCTAAGAGGGTGTTAAGATATATGGACACTGATTTGAACTATAAAATGATGTAAATGTGTAATGAAAATTTATTTTGACAAGATACATAAATATAAATCAATCTCTCTCTCTCTCTCTCTCTCTCTCATATATATATATATATATATATATATATATATATAAGTGGGGGAAGCATACAAGTAGTCATTATAGCTTACTTTGTGCACCCACATATCTTAAATAGTACATCAAATTTTGACGATTTTTTTATTGTCTCTATATACGACTTAACTACTTATAGTTATTGTTTTGGATTTTGGGTAGTAATGATGCATGCTATGAGATAAATTATGCACACAAGGGTCAACAAGTACACATTTCAAAATGTTTCCCAATACCTACTTAAAGATGCCCCAATAACCGTGCACTTAAAATTGTCAATACTTATGCACAAAAACCCTAGTAATGATGCACAAATGCTCTAGTAGTCATGCACAAATGAGCCAATTATGGTCCATAAATGCTAAAAAGTGGGTGGTTGTTGGTACATATGATATTAATGGACTTTTAGTTATCATTTTTTTTGGTTTCTTTAAATTAGCAATAGAGGTTGGGTGCAAAAGAGTAAATGGCTATTAGAACTATAATGACTACTAGTGCTCTTCCCCTATATGTGTGTATGTATGTATGTATATATGTGTGTATGTGTGTGTATATACATATATCTATACGCATACACATATGTATGTGTGTGTATATACATATATCTATACGCATACACATATGTATGTGTGTGTGCGCGCGCGTGTGTGTGTGAGAAAGAGAGTGAATATGTATATATGTGTATATGTGTGTGTATATATATATGCATGCATACATGTATATATGTATGTATACATATATACATGTATGTATGCGCGCGCGCACGCACACACACACACACACACACACATGGAAGTGGTTTACAAAATAGTACAAGGAGCTTAATATGAAGCAACATACTTCATAAAATCGTTAATGGTAAGGACATACCATTACATCAATCTATAAATATATTTTATGGTAATTAAAGGGTGTTGAAGATGCTAAATGATTCAAATATGGATGAACAATTGAAACACATATAAGTTCATTGCCGCTTTATTAATAAAAAGTTTCAAAATTATGATATGCCTATTACTTAAATTTGAAAAATTTAGAAAAAACATAAATATAATAAAAAAGGTTAATATATATATAAAATATTAGAAACTAAATATCAAACTTAAATTAATCTGTTTTTTCCCTTGTATGGCTAAAACACCAACACAATGATAGCATCAAAATACAAATAAATGTCCCTATAAGAAGTTTATGAAAGATTGACTCATAAAGTGTCAACAATGTGTGCTAAGATCAAAGTCTATGATATGTAGAGGTCCCTCCCAAGAATTAAAAAATGTTAAAGTCTCAAATAATAAAACTACATGATCAAGATCTATCTTTAGATAATAGATTCAAGTCCCATTAAGAAATTTATAAAAGATTGACTCATAAAGTATCAACTGTGTGTGCTAAGGCCAAAGTCTATGATATATATAGGTCCCTTCCAATAATTAAAAAATATCAAATCTCAAATAATAAAACTATACACATTAAGCAAAATATTAAATCTAGAGAATGCAAATCAACTCTGAATATTTAGCACTTTTAAACTTAAAAGTCAAAGCTTAATATGTACGATTTAAACTATCCGTTAATAAAACATCAAGATTACAGATCTATCTTTAGATAATAGATTCCACATGTTCAGATTCAGACCAATGCAATAAAACTAGTGAGTGGTTGTTTTGTTGTGATAAATCAAAGACCTCTCATCACATAAGAATATAATGACGAGTAAAAAAAAAACAAAGAAAGAAGTTCAATCGTACTCACTCTGAGCTGCTCCAGTGCCTTGGGGCAATCAGTCAGATATTTGACACTCAATACCATGGCTCTAGACGAGGTTTCATGCCCGGCAAACAACATAAAGAGCAGGAACTCAGCCACCACTTCGTCTGCGAGGGAGTACTCTGTGAGAAGCTTTGTTACAAAATCATTATGCATAACATTCGTTTGAGCCTTTTTCTGCTCAATAATTTCATGAATTTTCTTTATCAGAAGCTTCCTAGCCTGTGACAAATAGAAACAATCTTCAATTAGACATTCAAACTAAAATAAGACAAGCAAATCAATCACACAAATTAAACGAAGTATCCCAAGCATACCCGATGACCTTTGGCATAACCTGTTCCAGGGATTTTCCAAGGAGGAGAAAGAAAAGCCCCTGTAAAATCACCATATAAATCATCAATCTCATCGATTTCCCTGGGATCTGTCAGCCCCAGCAATTGTTTAGCTATCAACCTCAGATTCATCTGAATCACAACAAACCAATTAAAAGCAATATCAGAAAAAGATCTATTAAAAACTTGAACAACAAAGAAATTTTATGCAGATTTATGATTTCAACTGACCTTATGGCACTCCTTTTGGAGCAGGATATCTTTTCCATTCCATGTAGATAGTGAGCTTTGTACGATGAAATGTATATCCTCCATGAAATGGGTCCGCAAGTTTTCAAGTTTAGTTAAGCTAACTGCAATACCCCGAAGCTTCTTGTGGAGATCTCCATTAATACAAATCATACCATACTTCCCAAACAAATCAACAACGCCCTTTGCATAGCAGGCTTCAGTGATTCTTCCTTCATTGTTCATCAGATATTTGTTTAGATCGTAATCTGTTGAAATTATCACCCTTCTTCCAAACAGATGAGACGCGAAAATCCTCCCATATCTGCTTTCATTGCTAAAATGTTAATACAAGTAGAGCCAGGAACCTTCATGGATATGATAAATTATCATTTTGATAATAGATCATAGAAGGTGATTCAAAATGTTGATATAAACAAAGATAAATTATCTGTATCGTTTTCATAATAGATTATAGAATGCAATTCAAAATATTGATATAAACAAAAATAAATTATCTATCATTCCCATAATAAATCATAAAATGTGATCTAAAACATTGATATAAACAAACACAATCTAAATCGAAACAACAAGATTAACCATAAATCAAAATAGCAAGATCAACCATGATAAGACTGCCTACCGTTGTTGTCGTTGAGCCACGAATTGTTGTAAGCGACCAGAGGACATAGAGAGATAGAGGCTTATTGTCTCTCCAATGAATGGCCATCCCATTGATCCAGAAATCTGCTTCCTATTTCCTTTCTTGGATCGGTACACCCACAAGACACACACTAACCCAAGTGAAAATAGTAGCAGAAATTGCAGCCCCATGCTTATAACTTCTGTTGCCATTGGAAATTCTATGTCATGTTTATGTTTACATAGCTAGATATAAACTGTCGTAGATTTCAATTTCTGTTGACCAATGCAAGAGCATCATGGGTTGTTGCCAGACGGAATATGGACAGACATGTTTGGTATTATGCCATTTTGGTTCCTATTGCATAGTGACAGGGTTTATTTCAGAAAAAAATTGTTGGCATGCTGATTATAATATGTTAGTTCTTTTGTATTTTAAAGCAAGGTAGTTATATGTAATCATCAATGTTATATTAAATGGACAATTTAAGGAATGAATATGATCAATATTTATGGTTTCTTTAATTTAATCATTTTATTTGAACATATATGATAGTATGGTATGTTTTGAATAAGATGAGATCATTTAGTCTAATCTTAAATGATTCTATTAATCTCCACATTCTTACAAAAACATAATAGTTTAGAAAGTAGATTCTTAGTATAATATTTTTATTTTAATCAAATAACCAAATTTAGAACATAAATGTGTTAAATTATTTGTTGAAGTTTAACTTTTATTGATTTCAAGAAAATGATAGCATCTTTTGAGTCTCATTTTCTCCATATTTCCTTGCAGATATCTATAGTGAAAGACACATGGGTGTAAGAAAAAAGTTTCTCCCTGATCAAATAAGAATGTTTGTATGTAATAAAGGAAGAAGGAGGTCTTATGTTTCACAAGACAACATTTGGAAGTGAGCATTTTTTTAGCCATGTTGATATTTTCTCTATTAGAAATTAAAGTAAAAAACAATGTTAGAGGTAGTTGGATTCCCAATCAATAATATTTTTGGTCATATAGTCACAATAGAAAACTGGTCAATGGTTTGGGAATCATCTTTTTCATAGTTTTAATGAATATTGCTACTTGAAAAAGTGAAATAGATAGCTTAGGAGAAGACAAAGTATATGCCCTCCTTAATGACAAAATAATATGAGCTCTTTGATTAATTGTAGTCGATTGTTTGATGAAATTGAAAAGGTGGCATAACAAGGAAAGCGGTCTTGATAAGTTATCAATATTCATGTTGAAGAAGTCGACAATCATCTTGGTGATTCCCTTTCCTTTTTAGGTAAGGTAAACTATGAGCATTTCTGAAAAGGTGCTCCTAGAAATATTTGGTATCAATTTCTTTCTTTTATCTATTATACATTATACATTGAAGAAAATGTCATCTTCCTTAGCATGCTTGGTGACCACAACAAATACCCAACATCAAATTCAATGCTAACCTCACCAAATTTTTGGGCTTAATGTAGTTTTCTAATTCTAACAAATTTTAAAACATTATAAATCTAACATGCATTTAAGGTGAGCATTTTCACTTGATTATATATAAAGGCGATTTCCTTTGCAATATGGATTATAAATTTTGTAAGTTAAATAGTGTAATAATCCATGTATTAAATTTGAAGAAAGTTACAATAAATCCATTTTAAGTAATCCATTATTATAACATATGTATTCTCTATTTAGTAAATCAACATAAGGCATCTCTCGTGACCCATTTTTGTCTCCATTTTCTATTAAGTATTTAAAAAAAAGATAAATTCCTAGGTGCACATGTTGCATTTATATTAAAGTTAAGTAGTAATCATTCAAGTACTACATATAAATCTCTTTAATTTTGTTTTAATCAATAATACACAACAAAATTGCGATAAATATATTGATAATAAAAAACATAAAAATAATGATAAAATTAGACAACCAAGCATTGGTTAGAAGCCCAATATATATCATAGTAGTTTCCTAACCTATTTCAAATTTCTAAATGCAAAAACATCTCCAACAGTGATGATCCAATCAATAAAATTCAGAGACTACTCTGATACAAGTGCCACAAAAATCTAGCTAAACTCTATACATCAAAACTAAACTGAAAAAGAGATGAAATTATCAAAGAGTGGCGAGACAACTAAGCACCAACCAGTGCCTTCCCTTTATCTCTATCAATAGGGGCTAGTGGAGGACTAGGAACATCCAAACCCAAACCATGAAGAGAGCCCACCTCAGTCATATCATCCTCAACCTCATGCTCCACCTCTGTATCCTCCTCACTGGAGTAATCTCTCCCCAACCCATCCAGGCCTTCCTCTTGTTTATATTCGACCACCTAGTCTGCCTCTTCGTCCATATTATCACTTACAACTTCACCAAGAAATCCATTTGGAGAGAAACCCATCAATCATTTAAAAAATGCCAAGCTCCTATGAATCACGGGTTTTCAGATCTCCATTGTCACATCATCCCAAATTGTGAGCATAGAAAACCTGGGGACATCTTTTCCACCATGCTTTACCACAAAATAATGCACGACATAGGGAATTGTGAAGTCCCTATCCACATTATGCATAATTCGATCAAGGTCTCCTAGAAACGAATTGGAAAAGACCCTTCTATAAAGCTCCTCGACAACCACCTTCAATTCTCCCATCGTCAAAACAGTGGTAAGATAGATGGTCGGGATGTTTGAGTTAACCCTGTATCTATGGTCAGCATAGAGGAACTCCCTTACCAAAATTTTCTTGACATCATGGAAGAACAATCTGTTGGAGAAATTCAACACCTCATGAAGATGTTTGTTAGTCACTTGCCCAAGAAACACCATCTGTCTTTTATCTGCCACAAGCCTTATGGGAGAATCTATTCTAACATAAGTCGAAACAGTAGAGAGAGAGGGAGAGAAAAGGAAATCCATAATAGAGAATGTCTCAACAAACTAGCAGATAGGATTTATTTATAGAAAGACACTCCTATCATTCCTAACGTGTCGGTAATGTATAATATTAAAAATGACACCTTATGCAATTCATTGCAATAAATGATGCCTTCCTCCACGTCATCAGAGGTCATGTGCCACCATCTCTATCTTTTTGTTCATTGATATCGCTTTGTCAGCTTCAAACTAGAGTTTCGCCGACTTTGTTGACCTATCACATTCAGGACTAGCACGACGCAGAGACGTCCGCGCAATGCGCTAGAGTCCTGCAAATTCGACAATATGTAGGTGGCCATTTGAGTGTTATGCCAGCACTTGGAAGGAATTGTAATACCCCTAGGTAAGTGCACAAAGATGGGGGACCAAAAAGGTGTCTTAAGATGCCACTTTTTTTTTTTTTTTTGAAATCAACAAAGTTTGAACTTCGACAAGAAAATGAACATAGTTACACTCAAAATATGAGGATGCAACAAGAACAACAGTTGTAGTGCTCCGAGTCTAGTTTCTGAAATACTACTTTTTTTTGAAAATGGTGGAGATTAAGGGTTTCAAAAAGGGGGAGCACACAAAGTGGTGTTGTTTTTTTCAGAAAAAAATAACATAGCACTTGGTGTGCTCCCCCTAAAATGTAAACTTTTTTTTGGAATTTTTAAAATCGCTTTGATGAGAAATTAGCTAACACCATGTTGTTTATGCCAGATTTTTTGGGTAATTTTTTAATGAATATATAATTTTTCACTAATTTTGGAAGTGGACACATCCTGAAAAACAAAAAATTGAGTGTGCTCCCCCTAAAAAATTGTGAAAACTAATCAAAAATCATTCTTAAAAAAAATTTGTGTAGAATGGAGTCTAGTTTCTAAAAAAGTAATTTTTTTCAAAATTCGATAAACGAGTAAAAATCTATGGCCGAAATACTACATGTTGGTTTTTGACAAAAAATAGACACACTAACAAAAGAAATTATGGATGAAGACCTTAATATTATCAAAATTTGAAAAGAATTATATGGCTAGATAGCTAAGATAGATCTTGACGATTGTATGACGTCTTTTAAAATTGCATTGAAACACGTGCAAACCCGACAAAGAACACGAACAAAAAAGTAAGAAAATTTTTAATATTTGTTGGAAAACACTTCTCAGGCCCAAGAAGGGTGTCCAAGCCTTTGGGTTGGATGTCCAAGGAAAATCCAAGCCTTTGGCTTGGTATTTTCCAAGGCATGACGTTTGGTGCACACCAAATGAAAAAAATTCAAAAATCCATTTGGTGCATGCCAAATGTATTTAATGTTACATTTCTATTTGTCTTTTTTCTTTATTATACTTTAAGTTATATTTTATGCATATATTGTCAAGATGTTTGAGAGTGATTCTAGATATTTAGAAGTTATAATGTAGATTCTAGTTTTTAGAGTATTCATATAAATTTCAGTAATCACATGCTCATATCAACATTATCTCTCTGGTCTCTTCCCTGCATTCCCCCTCTTTCTTCCTTAACCCCTACCTCTCTCTCTCTTAGGTCTATCCCACTTCCTTCCCCCTCTCTCAGGTATATCTCTCCCTCTTTTCCATCTTTGTGTGTGTGTATGTCTCTCTCTCTCTCTCTCTCTCTCTCTCACACACACACACACACACACACACACACACACACATCTATCTTTCTCTTTCCCTCTTTCACTTGGGCTCTCTCTTTCTCTCCCTCTCTCAAGTATCTCTATCTCTCACTCTATACCCCTCTCTTGTGTGTTTTTATCTCCCATTATCTCCCTCTCCCTCCCCCTCCATTTCTCTTTCTCTCTTAAGTATTTCTTTCCCTCTATCTCTCTTTCTCCCTCTCCCTCTCGCTCCCTTTCTCTTTCTCTCAAGTTCCTCTCTTTCTCTCTATCAAGTCTCTCTCTTTGAACCTTTATATATCTATCTATCTCTCTCCCCCATTATTTATCTCTCTTTCCCTCCAACTCTTTTTCCCTCTCTTCATCTTGTTCTCTCTCCCCCTCTCTCTATCTCTCTCTAACTCTCTTTCCCACTCTTTCTCTCTTAAGTCTCTCTCCCTCTCTGCCTATATCTCTCGATCTCACTCTCCTCCTCTCTCAAGTGTATCTCTCCCATTCTCTA
The DNA here is from genome assembly GCF_030272615.1 of Cryptomeria japonica. Taxonomy (NCBI): domain Eukaryota; kingdom Viridiplantae; phylum Streptophyta; class Pinopsida; order Cupressales; family Cupressaceae; genus Cryptomeria; species Cryptomeria japonica. The sequence goes on from NC_081409.1 coordinate 182,397,669, forward strand.
CCTCTCTCCCTCCTCCTCCCTTTCTATTTTTCACTTAAGTCTCTCTCTCCAACTCTCTCTCCATCTCTCTTTCTATCCCATTCTTTATCTCTTAAGTCTCCCCCTCTTAGCCTCTATCTCTCTATCTCACTCTCCTCCTCTCTCCCATTCTCTCCCTTTCTCATTATCTCTCTCACTCTCTCCTTTTCCCAATCTCTCTCTCTCTCTCTCTCTTTCTCTCTCTCTCTCTCTCTCTCTCTCACACACACACACACACACACACACACACCATCCATCTATTAGGTCTCTCTATATCTCCCCCACTCCCTATATCTCTCTCCCCCTCTCTTAGGTATCATTATCCCATTCATTCCCTTTCTCTCTCTCTCTCTCTCTCTCTCTCTCTCTCTCAACCTCTCTCTCTCTCTCTCTCAACCTCTCTCTCTCTATCTCACTCTCCTCCTCGCTCAGTTGTATCTCTCTCCCATTCTCTCCCTCTCTCCTCCCCCTACCTCCCTATCTAGGGTCATATGGTGTCCTATAGTGCCATGCATGTGTTACAATACTATATGTAAGGACCCGCTTGTCCTAACCCTAGTTAAACCAAACTTAAACTCACTGTTTTAATTAATTATTAAATTAACCATTATTACACATGCAAAAGCAATAATTATTAACATGCAAGTAATAGATAAGTAACTGAACAACCATGAAACTCATAAATAATATGTAGGAATTAAATGTGCATGCGAACAATAACAATCTAAAATTATGTATGAGGTCCAATAGAATGCAAACCATAATTAGTTACGATGTCGAGTTACGTGTGCGCATGAGTAGCGTAAATCATATGCATGAAATTATTACGAATTAAATTAACATGCAAAAACTCATAATTAAATAATCTACCAGATAATTAAATACGCGTGCATGCATAAATGAAAACTAATCTAAGAAAGTAAATCATGCATGTTAGTGGGCTAGTATGTTAGTAGCCCTTTTTCTTCTTCTTTTTTATTTGTCAATTACATTGCATGGCGACTTCTTGTCGCTTTACATCATGTGACCTTTATAGGTCCTTTTTCATAACCTCTACATGCGACCATTCTGGTCTTTACAATGAAATAAAATATACATCTTTAATTATTACATAAAATTTTATCTGGAATCTCTGACTTTCTTTGTCTCCGGATGTGTCGCCTCCGTTTGACCTGGATAACCTCCTCTCACAAACTGGATGACGGACATATGACCCAGGCATTTTACCTGCCCAACCAAATGAAGCATAAGCTTCCCGATGCTCTTGATAAGCTCCCGTCCCTCACGACGGAGTATCCTAGCAAGCCGATACCAACTGGTAGTAAAGGAATCCTGTGCAATCATGTAGAACTAACAACCCATCCTGGTTGAACTAACTACATGTGTTATGGCAGGGAGAAAAATAAATAAATAAATATGATGGCCATCATTACCCTATTGGGGAGGTGAAGAAAATCACCCTTCCCTGGTTAGCCCATAAACAAGCACTCTCATTCCATAATCATCCCTCATAGATAGAAAAATAATTAACCCTTCGCGGATTAATGTCAGAATAATATTATTATATGTTTTCTTTATAGATTTTTATAAATTTTCCCTTTATAATATAATTTCCTCAAATCAAAATTAAATTTTAATATTTTCAATAATTCTAAATTAAGAATCTCTATTTAAGTTAGAATTTACCACTATCAAGACTTTCCAAATACAGTTGTAATGTTTCAGTGTTTTCTTAATAACCCAGATCCCAATTTCTCTGAAATTTTCACAGTAACTAAAAATATTGGAAACACAAAAACCCAGTAAATTTCCTAAAACCCCAGTTTCTAATTTTTATGATAAATCGAGAAGAAGGTGTTGACAACACAATTGACACATCAAACAAACTAGCATTTAATCCACAATACCCAATTTTAAAAGAAAAAGATCAAATAAAGACTCAATAAAATATGTAAAATAAATGAACCTAGCTGTAAGAAAGAAGAATCACAGGCGTTTCCCAAATTTTAAACAATCTCTTCAATCTACCTTGTCGACTTCACAGCAATCACACGAATCAAGAAGCTCAAAAAGAATTGGAATGATCAAATAACAGGTTTATTCCTATATTTATAAACATTGAATTCTCTAAAAATAAAATTTAATTGTTTGCATGATTAAATTCTTAAAATAAAACTAATTATTAAAATTAGAACTCACAAAATAGTTAATTGATTTTATTAAATTACAATTTGTTAAAGATTTAGTTTTAAAGAAAATAATTAATTATTAGGCTCTCACATATCGTCTATATTTTTAGTACATAAGTTTACTCCAACATTGTATTTTTGCATTCCTTGATCATTTATTTAAATTTATTAATTAATATTTTAATTAATTTCTTGAATTAATCTCATTATTTATTTTAATTAGTCCTCTAATTTTAGTATTTATAAGATATTATATCTTAAATATCTTTTATATTTTATAATTTAATTATCAAATAATTTTATTTTTAATTACTCAACTAATTAATTTATTTACTCTCTTTTAAATAATTATTTTATAATTATTTCTAGCTTGATTGTAATATTAAATACTTGTATATTTAATAATTTATCCTTATTATTATTTTTATTTTATCAATATATTTTAGACTCCCTAATTTAATTTACTAATTGCTTATCTAATTGGGTACTTTGCACAAGGTTCCAATACTTAGGTTGCTACTGGCGAGCTAGAAAAACCCCTCCTCAATCATATGTCCGCCTTCGATGGTTACCCTGCAACTTAAACTTGACAAAAATTCGTTAGATCCCATTACATAAAAATCTAGCAAAATATTAACATCATAACATTATTATTTATCATCATTAAATAATGACATCATATCAATAAAACATCATTATTAAGTATTATTAATCATAACAGTAAAGTATCATTAAAACATTATCATCATAAAATAACTAACCATCATCATTGTCACTAAACCACACAATATCATCTATCATTATTAAAAGTTAATCAAAAGGTATCTGACATAATAAATAAATCTAACTAAGGTCTAATTTGAGTCGTGACACTATATGACCCCTTAGGACACCATATGACCCATTAGGACATCATATTGTCCTAATGGGCCATGCATGTGTTAGGACACCATATGACCCCTTAGGACACCATATGACCCATTAGAACATCATCTTGTCCTAAGGGGTCATATGTTGTCATAAGGGCTCCTAAGGGGCCACACATGTACTGTTAGAACACCATATGACCCCTTAGGACACCATACGAATATCATATGGGCCTAACGGGTCATATGGTGTCCTAAGGGGTCATATGATGTCATAAGGGGCCATTTCATGTACTCTGATGTTAAAAGGGGTCATATGGGATCCTAAGGGCGCACACATGTTAAAACTCCATATAACCCCTTAGAACACTATTTGACCCATTAGGACATCTCATTGTCCTAAGAGGTCATATGGTGTCATCAGGGGTCACGTCGTGTACTGGGATGTTAAAAGGGGTCATATGGTGTTCTTAGGGATCATATGGTGTCCTAAGGGATCATATGTCATCATTAGGGGTCATATGGGGTCCTAAGGACCCACACGTGTTAGAACACCATATGACCCCTTAGGACATCATACGACCCCTTAGGACATCATATGATCCATTAGGACATCATATTGCCCTAAGGGGTCATATGATGTCATGTCATGTACTAGGATGTTTAAAGGGGTCATATAGTGTCTTAAGGGGTCATATGGTGTCATAAGGGGTCATGTCATGTACTCTGATGTTAAAAGGGGTCATATGGTGTCTTAAGGGGTCACATGGTGTTGTTAGGGGTCATATGGGATCCTAAGGTCACACACATGTGTTAAAACTTCATATAACCCCTTAGAACACTATATGACCCATTAGGACATCTCATTGTCCTAAGAGGTCATATGGTGTCATAAGGGGTCACATCGTGTACTGGGATGTTAAAAGGGGTCATATAGTTTTCTTAGGGATCATATGGTGTCCTAAGGGATCATATGATGTCGTTAGGGGTCATATGGGGTCCTAAGGACCCACACATGTGTTAGAACACCATATGACCCCTTAGGACATCATATGACCCATTAGGACATCATATTGCCCTAAGGGGTCATATGGTGTCATGCCATGTACTAGGATGTTAAAAGGGGTCATATAGTGTCCTAAGGGGTCATATGGTGTCCTAAGGGGTCATATGGTGTCGTTACGGGTCATATGGGGTGCTAAGGGCCCACACATGTTTTAGAACACCATATGACCACTTAGGACACCATATGACCCATCAGGACATCATATTTTCCTAAGGGGTCATATGCTGTCCTAAGGGGTCATATGTGGTCCTAAGGGGCTAGGCATGTGTCAGAACACCATATGACCCCTTAGGACACCATATGACTCCTTAAGACACCATATGACCCATTAGGACATCATATTGTCCTAAGGAGTCATATGGTGTCATAAGGGGTCACATGGTGTCGTTAGGGGTCATATGGTGTCCTAAAGGGCCATGCATGTGTTAAAACAACATATGACCCCTTAGGACACCATATGGACATCATATGGTCCTAAGGGCCCACACATGTGTTAGAACACCATATGACCCCTTTTTTGGACATTGTTGCTGCTAGGATATGTTGTTGTCATTGATGTCAAGATATTCCTGCTCCGGTGATTGCAGATTGGCTTATTGTTATTATGGTTTGGTGTATGGAGTATTTATAGTATCATTTTATTCTTCTATATTGGTTTTGATGATCTGGGTAGCTTAATTGATCATATCATATGATTCAGTTTTGCAGTTTGTTCTTCTGATCAGTGCTTTGCAGAGTTCAATATTTCCTCTGGTATATTCCGGTGTGATCAAATCTTGAGCTGATATTTTGGGAGATTGTTTGGGATGGTATTGTGTATCTTCATTTCAGATGGTTCATGATTTAGTGCCCCACAAGTTAACTTTGTTCGTGACAATTGCTACTGTTTGAGTATTCTTGAGGTTCAGATGTTGATTGATGAATATTTGATAAGTGGTGTTGGTGCAACTATTATTGATGATTCTAATGTTCTTGCTAGTGCTTCCTAATTGTGTCCTATTTGTTTTGATGATACGCATTGATCGTTGTGCGATTTTTTAGTGATTTTGCTGAACCGGTGATGTTCTTCGTGTTATATGGTTTTCCTGGTGGTGTAGCGTGTTGTGGTTGATCTTGGTGTGATTTTCGGTGGTGTTGCATGTTTGGAGATTTGATTTAGGTCTATGTTATGTCATGTATATCATTATATTGGTTTGGTGGTTGATCTTTGTATCATGTGATTTAATTTTGTAATTGTGAGTTGAGGGTTTAGCCGACCTTGTTGTCAAGGTCGATGAATTGTATAAATAGGTGATATTGTCATGTAATTTGGGTATCGAGGTTGTGTCTGTATTATCAAAGAGTGATGTATGTGTGAACAAGTGATTCATCTTTCGACATTGTGATTGAGTAGAGATTGGTGTTGTAGAGTAGACAATTGTGCTTAACTGGAACTGTTATCAGGCATTTGTAGATGCTATTCTTTCAGTTCATTCTTTCTGGATTGTAATCCAAATCTTGTTGTAAGTCAGTGAAACTTCCCTGAGGGTTGTAGCCTTTTGGGTTATTATATTTGAGTAGTGAGCTCTAGGAAGTGTGCCTAAATGCATGTGCATTCTCCATTGTAATATTTTCACATACTACTACAGAGTATCATCTTATTGTTTATAGGCTCCCACCATGGTTTTTCCCCTAATCGGGTTTTTCACGTCAAAATATTGGTGTTGTGTGTTGTGCTTTCTATTTTCCTATCTTTGTTGTTGTTGTAGTTTATCAAATCTATATTTGTGGTTAAGTTAGTAGATCTGGTGAAAACTGATTCAGCCCCCCCTCTTAGTTTTCCTTCATTGTTGTTGCCAACAATTGGTATCAGAGCTAGATCCTCCGAAAAGAGCTTAATTGCTTGAGGAGATCCGGGATGGCAACTGGAAGTGGTAGTGTTATCTTTAAGAAGGAGAGTCCAAGATTTGATGGAAGTAACTATTCTATATGGAAGAACCAAATCAAAGTGCACTTGAGATGTCTTGGAGAAGATTACTAGAAGATTACTAAGAATGTCTATTATGTTCCTTAGAATGGACTGGTTATTGCTGATGAGATCAAGGAAGCTAAAAATAACATTAGAACGAAAGAAGCATTGCTGAGTGCCCTGACTTATTCTGAGATGAAAAATGTAATGGGACTTTAGAATGCACATGAGATTTGGGAGAAGCTTGAAACCTTCTATGAAGGAGATAAACAAGTAAAAGTTGCGAAGTTATAGAGATTGAAAGGGAAGTATGAGATGCTGAAGATGGGAAAAGATGAGAAGACAAACACTTTCATGACTAAGGTGAATGATCTTGTCCTAGGTATCAGATGTGTCGGTGGAACCCTTGAAGAAGATGAAATTGTTGCTAAGGTGCTGAGATTTTTGCCTTCTTCTTACAAACATAAGGTAGTTTCTATTGATGAGATCTGGAGTGTGAATACTGTGACAAGAGATATGTTGGTTGGAAAGATTGTTGCATTTGAACTGAGTAAATTTGGTGAATCACATGGAAAGTTTGAGATACCATTTAGAGAATTTATATCCGGAAAAAATATTTATGATCCTGAAGAATGCAAAATATCCAGGTATGAAAGAGAGAGAAGAGAAATGGAAGAGAAAGAAAGAGAACTGGATGAGCTTGAAGCATTGATTTCCTGAAGACTGCCTAAAGGAGTTGGTAAGTATGATGGAATATTGTCCTTGAAATGTTTCTCTTGCAATAAAGTAGGACATTTTGCTTCTATATACCCAAAGAGAATGGCTAAATATGATAGACATGATAAATTTGATAAGCATGATAAAAATGATAGATATGAGAAGCATGAGAAGTATGATAAACCTTACAAGTCTAATCGAAAGTATAAGCATTAAAAGAACTATTACTATGTTGCTGATGAAGGTGTTACAGATGAAGAATCAGAAGGAGATGAAGTTGTGTTTATTACTATCAAAGAAGATGAACTGATCCCTATTGATTCCACAAGATGCACTATTGAGGAGAAAGATTTAGCCGCTAAAGTTGAAGAAAAAGATGAATGGGGGAATAATAGCAGTTGTTCACATCATATGATTAGTGATAAAAGAAAATTTGTGAATATGGAAAGGTATGAAGGTCAAATAGTAAGATTTAGAGATGACAAAGCCTGTGTGATCCATGGTAGAGGTTCTATTTCCTTTGATGTTAAGCATAATACTTATGATTTTATGTATGTTAATGGTTTGAAGCATAATCTTTTGAGTGTTGGACAGATGGTTGACAAAGGTTATGATTTGCAATTCAATAATGGTAAATGTAAGATCCTAAATGCCTCTGGTATAGAGACTGCATCTCGAACTAAGACTGAAGGTTTTCATTTGAACGTTGGTGAGAAAAGTTGTTTGATTGCTCACATTGATGAAAGTTGGTTGTGGCATAGGAGAATGTGTCATGTTAACTTTGATTCATTGATTAAGATCAGTTCTATTCAAGTTGTTAGAGATTTGCCTAAAATTGTTAAGCATGCTAATCTGATATGTAAAGAATGTCAAATGGGTAAGAAAACAAGGATTTCTTTCAAGAGCAAGTAGTATTCATCTTATGGATTGCTATATCTTGTGCATATTGACCTATGTGGACCTACAAATGTTAGAAGTGTATAGGGTGACATATATTTTATGTTACTAATTGATGATTATTCCAGGATGATGTGGGTTGTCTTTTTTAAGGAGAAATTAGAAGCATTAGATAAATTCAAGATATTTAAAGCAAAGGTTGAGATTGAAACAAGAGTGAAGGTGAAATGTTTAAGATCTGATAAAGGAGGAGAATTTTGTTCTCGTGAGTTTGATTCATTATGTGAGAAGCATGGGATTATAAGACAATTATCTACTCCTAGAACCCCTCAGTAGAATGGAGTTGTTGAAAGGAAGAACAAGACTGTTTTAGATGTTGAAAGGACTATGTTGATTGAAGGGAATGTTCCAAAGATATATTGGAGAGAAGATGTTAGCACTACTATTTAAACATTCAACCGAGTACATATTAAAAGTGATACCGGTAAGACTCCTTATGAGCTATGGTTTGGTCATATTCCTATAGTGAGATATTTCAAAAAAATTTGTAGCAAGTTTTATATCAAGAGGGATGAGTATATAGGAAAGTTTGATGCTAGAAGTGATGAAGGAATTTTCTTGGGATATTTAACAAAGAGAAAAGCCTACCGGTGCTACAATAAGAGATTGAGAAAGATAGTGGAAAGTGAAAATGTGAATGTTGATGAGAAAAATGAAAAAGATATCAGAGCATGTGGATATGATGATGATCAACACATTGTTCTAAATCTTATTCAGATTGAAGAACTGAAGTAGAATGGTCTGATAGAGACTGTTAATCCGGATGTTGCTACTGCCAGTGGAGAGGTACAGGAATTTGAAAATCAAAGTAATCAAAAGACTTTGAGGTATGTAAGATTGAATAATTCTAAAAATCAGATTATTGGAGATAAAAATAAAGGTGTGATGACTAGAAGAAGGCTACCTGTTGGAGAGGTATGTTTGATTTCTAAAATTGAACCTAAATATGTTGTGGAAGCTTGCAAAGATGAAAATTGGATGAGACAAATGGAAGAAGAATTACATTAGATTGAAAAGAATAACACATGGGAGCTTGTGCCTAGACCTAAAGATAAGAATGTGATTGGTACTAAATGGGTATTTAGGAACAAATTGAATGAAGCTGGTGAAGTTGTTAGAAATAAAGCTAGACTGGTATGCAAAGGATATTCATAGAAAGAAGGGATTGATTATGAGGAGAATTTTTCTTTGGTAGCCAGACTTGAAGGTGTTAGACCATTGCTTGCATTTGCTGCTTATAAAAATTTCAAGGTATATCAGATGGATTTCAAGTCAACTTTTTTGAATGACGATCTTGAGGAAGAATTCTACATAGAGCAACCTGATGGATTTTCATTATCTGATGATGGTGACATGGTATGCAAATTGAAGAAAGCTCTTTATGGATTGAACAGAGCCCCGAGAGCCTAATATGCTAGATTGGATACGTACTTGTTGAAACTAGGATTTAATAAAGGTACTGCTGATAGTAATATGTATTTTAAGATTGAGAATGATAACATCTTGATTGTTGAAGTTTTTGTTGATGATATTATCTTTGAAAGAGATGATGAATTGAGCATGAAGTTTGCTGGTGATATGCAAAAAGAATTTGAGATGTCTATGATAGGAGAGATGAAATTTTTCTTAGGTTTGCAGATTTCATAGACTGAAAAAAGGTATTTTTATATCTCAAACTAAATATGTAAAGGAATTGCTGACAAAGTTTGGGTTGGATGATTCCAAACCAGTTGGAACTCCTATGGTGACTGGCTGCAAATTATCTAAAAATGATGAATATTTGAAAGCTAATTAGTCTTTGTACAGATCTATGGTTGGTGGATTTCTATTACTTAGACTAGACTAGAAATTATGCATGCTGTGTGCATGGCTGCTAGTTATCAAGCTGATTTGAAAGGGAGTCATGTCAGTGTTGTGAAGATAATATTCAGATACTTGAAGGGGACTATGGATTATGGTTTGTGGTATCCGAGGAATGATGATTTTAAGTTATGTATGTACAATGATGTTGATTAGGCTGGTGATGTTGATGACCAAAAGAGTACATCTGGTGGTGCATTCTTTTTGGGTAATAAATTGGTTTCATGGGCTAGCAAGAAACAAAATTCAGTATCCTTATCTACTGCTGAAGCTGAGTACATTGCTGCTGCTGGTAGCTGCACTCAAGTAGTTTGGATGAAGAAAATGCTGAAGGATATCAGAGTTATCTATGATGAGCCTACTGTCATATATTGTGATAATTCCAGTGCTATTAATATGTCAAAGAACTTGGTGCAACATTCAAAGACTAAACATGTTTCAATCAAATATCATTTCTTGAGAGAGAAAGTCAGTGAAGAGGAAGTAAAGCTGGAGTATGTATCTACAAAGGAACAAAATGATGATATTTTCACTAAGCCTTTGCCTATAGATACATTTGTCTATTTGAGAGACAAGTTAGGGATATCCACCCCTCCTGATGAGAACTAGATGTATTGAGTTGCATCAATCCGCTATACTTCACAATCTTATTTCTTTATCTGGATTGATGATTTGGTGCTCCTCCTCTGGTGGAGTAGTCTATTGAATTAGTTATATGCTTTTGGGGGAGAATGAGTTTGGTTTTTTATTTTGAGCATATTTGGCATTGATGTCAAAAGGGGAGAGAAGCATGTGAAAAACTACTTTATTTGCTTGATCTTAGGGGGAGTCTGCTAGAGATGTTTTCTTTCTTTGCATTGACTTTTTTTCACATTCATATGTTGCCATCAAAGCCAAAGGGGGAGATTGTTGGATATTGTTGCTGCTAGGATATGTTATTGTCGTTTATGTCAACATATTCCTGTGCCAGTGATTGCAGATTGACTTATTGTGATTATGGTTTGGTGTGTAGAGTATTTATAATATCATTATATTCTTCTGTATTGGTTTTGGTGATCCGGGAAACTTAATTGATCATATCATATGCTCCAGTTTTGCAATTTGTTTTTCTGATCAGTGCTTTGCAGAGTTCAGTATTTCCTTCGGTATATTTTGGTGTGATAAGATCTTGAGATGATATTTTAGAATATTATTTGGGATGGTCTCGTGTATCTTCATTTCATATGGTTTATGATTTAGTACCCCACAAGTTATCTTTCTTCGTGATAGTTGTTGTTGTTTGAGTATTCTTGAGGTTCAGATGTTGATCAATGAAGATTTGATAAGTGGTGTTGGTGCAGCTATTACTGATGACTCTAACGTTCTTTATGGTGTTTCCTAATTGTTTCCTATTTCTTTTGATGATCCACATTGACCACTGTGCGAGTTTTTGGTGATTTTTTTGAACTGATGATGTTCTTCATGTTATGTGGTTTTCCTGGTGGTGTAGCATGTTGTGCTTGATCTTGGCATGATTTCCAGTGGTGTTGCATGTTTGGAGATTTGATTTAGGTCCATGTTATGCCATGTATATCATTATATTGGTTTGATGGTCGATCTTTCTATCGTGTGATATAATTTAATAATTGTGAGTTGAGGGTTTAGCCGACCTTGTTGTCAAGGTTGATGAATTGTATAAATAGGTTATATTATCATGTAATTTGGGTATTGAGGTTGTGTCTGTATTATCAGAGGTTTGTGTATGTCTGAGAAAGTGATTCATCCTTCGACATTGTGATTGAGAAGATATTAGTGTTGTAGAGAAAATAATTATGCTTAACCAGAACTGTTATTAGGCATTTATAGATGCTATTCTTTCAGTTCATTCTTTTTGGATTGTAATCTGAATCTTGTTGTAAGTCAGTGAGACTTCCCTGAGGGTTGTAGCCTTCTGGGTTATTATATTTGAGAAGTGAACTCTAGGCAGTGTGCCTAATGTGCATTCCCCATTGTAATATTTTCACATACTACTATAGAGTATCTATTTGCATTATTGGTATTAAGTTGTCATTGATGTCAAACTGGTTTGGCAAGGTCACGGATAAGTAAGAAGTGGTGACCGGTATAAGGAGAGCAATACATATGATGGAAAATACAAATATGAGTAAGCAGATAGAAGGAAGTCTATCGACACACATGAGTTGTGTCATCTACCGATTATCAAGCTTACCGGTAAGGCACAAACCGAGATGAAGGTTGCTTGTTTGTTATGAAGGCACAACACCTGTTGAGTAGAACAAAGAGGATGTGTTGCTGGTACAAAGGATGTTTGATGGTCATATTGGTAAGGTGAACTAAGCCGATAGTCAACCTTGGTCGACAAAGAATGTCAAACTAAGATATTAATCCAGGAAGAGGTGGATCTTGCCAAGCATGATAGTTGGATGCTAGGTGGAGGTATTGTACAGGTTGGTGGAGTGTGTATCGACATAACAAATCAGCAAGCCGATCGGATTATATGATGAAATCGTAAGTCACAGAGGATGTTAGATAATTGCGGCTCGAAGAAGGGAATATGGCAAAGCGACTAAAATGATCCTGCAAGAAGATTTGATCTTTGTACTTGTTTGATGAAGGAAACAATAAAGCCATTAAAGGTGAATGACATAGAAAAGTAGACAAGCATGGTGTATACCTCCAGATTTAGAAAATGCACATTGGAATGTGAAGTTTTGCTAGTATTGATCGATGTTATGAAGATCATATCCCCGGAAAAGAAGATCTAATCAAATCTAATAGGGTTTGAGTTGGAGAAAGCAAAAACCTAACACGACATTGTTAAATGTAATTTTAGGCGGGAATCCAAGATGATAAATAGATGAGCTCGAGAAAGAAAAAAATGATGCTTGATGTGAAGAAGGAGAGTGAAGTGAGTTTGAGCACAGAGAAGGATGATCTTCCTTAGAATTTATTCTAGGAAAGTTGTAGAGTGAGTGATCAAGTAGACCAGTGAGAGGGTTTAACTGACAGTGATAGAGTACAGGTAAATTGTTGAAGTTCTAACAGTTAAGATAACTAGTAAGGAGTGATTTATTAAGAAGGCATCCAAGTGTGACATAGTGTGTTGTGGGATTGAGAGTGAAGGAAGAGTAGAAAAGTATTAGAGAGAGTAATCTCATAACCGGTATTGTGAGATCCATTGAAGAAGAGAAGATTTTTAACTGACAGTAACCTATTTGATCAAGAGTTGCAGAATTCATTTGCAATGAGAAGCTATAACTGTATCAAAGTTGTATTTCACTATACATCACCAAGTTGGAGCTTGGTGCAGGGGTTGGTTCCCTAAATTAGAAGGGGTTGGTGCTCCTTGGGTTAGTGCCCTAAATCTTTGTAATTCAATGTTTCACTTGTGAGGCTGGATTGGAGCAGTAGTGGTGCAGGTGCACCAAGGAAACCAAATTCAAATTTGAAGACTTTTGAGACCAGGGAGGAGAGTCCAATGTCAAAAAAATTCAATAAAATCAATTATGAGATCCTAAAGCTAATAATGACTTTTGAAACTAAAAAAATGCAAAAGTTGTCAAATTGTCCTAAAAGTTGTAAAATGTTGTCAAATGTTGGATATTGGGTCAAAACACCCAAAAATGGATTTAGGAGGGTTTAGTTTCAGTTTAAATGCAATAAGGGATGAAAATAATTTTATTTTTAATGTTTTTGTGAAAGTTGTAATGCATTTTCCAAAGTGCAAATTCAAAATTTCAAAAAGGCAATGGTTAGGAAGAATTAAGAGGGAAAAGCAAGTTTTAATTATTTTAGTGTTAATTAAAATTTGTAACCAACCATATGGTGGTTCAACAAACTTAGAGAGGCTATTTAAAGCCATAGACATGCTTTGTAAGGCATATTAAATGCCTGGAGTGTTCGAACTATTTTGGAAAACCAATAAAAACTCAATTTGGAAGCTTTTTTTTTTTTTTTCTTCTGATTTTTATGCTTGAGTGAGGGTTTTATTTGGTATAATTCATATGATACATTTGTAGTGCATTTATTTCAACATTTAATACCTCTATGAATGATTTGAAGTCACTACTAGATTATAAAATTGGTTTATTGCTGACTGTCCTAGAATTTTGTCACTTTTTCCTTAACAGTTTTGACAAATTTTAATATTATGGTCATTCCATGAATGATATGACTTTGATTCACATGGAGTTGCTATAAAATGACATGTATTATATTTCCTAACAACTAAATGTGCAGATAACAGGGTTTAAGGGAGGTGATCACCTTTGTTTGCTTGGAAAGCCTAGTGAAGAGGCTAGGTAGGGTGAGGGTTGGAGAGATATACCCATTGGAGGGGTATATTTTATGATTTTTATAGTTTTATGCTGGATATATAAAGTTGAAACAACATCCAATCGATTCCAGAAGTGTGTGTAAGTGTGAGATTGGAGAAACCCTTGATTTTAGGGCTTTTTGATGAAAATTTGGAGCTTTGGGGGTTAGAGGCCTCACAAACTGAAATTGATTGTGGATTCCTTCATAATTTATCATTTACTAAGAGTTTTTTGAGGTTAGAAGTACCCAACAGTAATATTTCTTGTAGTTGCTTTGTTAATCCACCATTCTAGTTGCTTGAAAATGAAGGACAATCTAAAAACAACAGATACGTTCCAAAACAACTTGCTAAATTCTCTTAGTATGTTATAGAAAAGCCAAAAGGGTATCCAAATATTCATTTTATTTGTCTGATGTTTTGGAATGTTTTGGAGTTATCATTAAATTTCTCTCGTTGTTGCACTAGTTGGGATTCTAGGCCTAGAAGGAGCAAATTTGGAGTTTGAGCATTTGGGTACTGAATAGAAGAATAAAACTAGTTGAATCCTTTTATATTAGAACTAAGAAGATATTATAAGTCATCATTTTCCTTAGGTGAAGTCTTGATCCATATTTGGTCCATTTGAGCCATTTAGGGTGTTTGTAGGCTTAAGGGGATCTATCATTTCCTACCTTGTATTTCCCTTATATTTTACAAAGTCATATATACCTATTTGGGCATTGTATTATACCACCATACCTCTACCATGTCTACATCAAGTAGTCTCCAACAACATTTCTCACCGAGGTTTTTCCCATATTGGGTTTTCCTCTTACATTTGGTGTTGTTGGTTGTATTTGTATGTTTGTCTTCTTTGGTATCCTCATTTTCCTTACCAGTTTGATATTTTAGTGCTTAGGATAACAACTAGTATTCTAAGGTTTCTTTAAAAGTGAAAAAAATTTAGGAACCACTGATTCACCTCCCTCTTAGTGGTACATTGTTTTCAACAATTGGTATCAGAGCCTAGGTTCCCAGTTTTTTTAAAACCTTGGGTAGATTCTAGAATTAGAACACAATGGAAAGAAATGAGTCTGCTTCCTCAAAATCCCCCGTGTTTGATGGATCCAACTATGCCTTTTAGAGCAGAAGAATGGAGACCTATATTTCCTCCCTTGGTTTTGATGTGTGGATGTCTGTCAAGAATGGGTATGTTGTCCCTAGTGTTCCTCCCACTGATCTGGATGCCAAGAAGGAGTATGAGAACAATTCAAAGGCCAAACATGCTATCTTGAGTGGGTTGTTTGATAATGAGTTTGTCAAGGTAATGCATTGTGCATTTTCCAAGGAGACTTCAGTTAAAATGTAGAGGTTATTTGAAGGAGACACAAAAGTCAAAGAGGCCAAGCTACAAGCACTAAGGGGCCAACTTGAAGGTATAAAGATGAAGGATGATGGAAATATTGCAGACTACCTTCATAGATTTGATGAAACTGTAAATACCATCAAAGGACTTGGAGAAGAAATTGCAGATGAGATTCTTGTCAAGAAAGCACTTAGGTTTCTCACACTTAAGCATGATAAGAAGATTTCTTCCATAGAAGAAGCCAAGGATCTGAAGATCTTTACAATGGATGAGCTATTTGGCTCACTAACAACCTATAAAATGAGAACAACTAGTGATGCATCCTTAAGGAAAGAGGCAGCGTTCAACTCCACCCAGAAGGGAAAAGAAGTAGCTACTCATAAAGGAAACCAGTGAAGACTCTAATGCAGAGGTAGCAAACTTTGTCAGAAATCTCAAAAGAGGTTCCAGAAAGTATAAAGGAAAGCTACCACTCAAATGTTTCAACTATGGTAAATTTGGACACTTTGCTGCAAAATGTCCTTATAATGAAATCGATGGAGATGAGGCAAGAGGTTTTAGTAGATCTACTGGTAAAGATAAAGAAAGAAATGTCTACTGGTAAGGAAGAAGAGACTACTGGAAGCAGAAAAACCTATACACTATTAAGGATGATGTCATAGATGAAGAAAGTGCATCAGAAGATCACTACCATGAGAATGATAGAAAAGTTAATCTCTTTATGGAACTTGATGAACCGGTTGGTGAAGATGAGGTAGAAGAAGAGATTGAGGCTGAAGTGGGTCTAGAAGGTGAGCTTATAAGTGCTCTTGAGAAACTAAGTAAAACAAGAAGGGAACTCAATAAATTCAATCTTTCTGCAATAGATGAACAAGGTCTCTTGAAGCGATCCCTGGATGAGTCTAATCAAGTTATATCTGACTTGAAACTATAGTTAGAAGAAGTCAAGAGGATATATGCAGTTACATCCTCTAATCTGATGAAGAAGGAAAAGGATCATCAAGATCTGGAAGAAGAGATCATGAAGATTAGAAATGAGCTTGAAGAAAGTAAGGAAGAAATAAAAGTGAGAAGAAAATATGAAGGCAACACCAAAGCCTTAGACAAGATGTTGAGCAAACGGAAGCAATCCAAAGATATCAGTGGATTAAGATTTGAAGAAGGTAAAAGTTCAAACAACAAAGACACATCTAGTAAGGAGATACAGTTCACTTCTTCCAAAGAAGGTAAAGTGAAGAAGACGTTCACAATCAGCAATGATACCAAGAAGACGACATATGCAGATGCTGTTAGAAATTGCCACACAAACCGGTATGCACAAGCAATGAAACGGAGGCCACACTCATTGTACTGACATGCATATCCAAGGAGAAATGCAAGAGTTGAACATGAATGATTCATTAGATTCAACAACATGAAGGGAAGAACCCCAGTGAGGCAGTCATTTGCAGGACCAAGGCAACCTAACTGATATGTTTCAAACTTTCATGGTTACTATTACCGGTGTAACAAATTTGGGTATAGAATAGATGACTGTAGATTAACCAATAATTCCACTATGATTCATGAAAGTAGAAATCCTTTTAATGCACTCTGGGATATGAATTTTGTCTGTTATAAGTGCAATGAATTTGGTCATAGGAGTTTTGAATGTAGGAAGAATAAACCAATGTCCTACAATAATTTCAAAGATTCATCTTTAAATGAAAATATGAAATGCTATAATTGTCAAGGGTTTGGACATATAGAAAAGTTTTATAAAAAAAGGAAGATCAAGGAGAAGAAGACAAATCCTGATCAAGAACTGGTAGTTGAACTGGAGCACAAAATAGCAGCTGACAAAAAAAAGGAAACCAAACCGGTATGGGTTGAGAAAGAAAAGGACAAGGCAAAATCAAGTCTGATAATGCAGATTGCCTTACATGCTGAAAAGAAAAATCTATGGATTGTAGATAGTGGCTGTTCCAACCACGTGACCAGTGAAAAAAATAAATTTATCAAACTTGAAGATTGGAATGGTGGTTCAGTAAGATTCAGAGACAACTCATCCATCAAAATAAAGGGAAAAGGTACTCTAAATATTGATGGAAAATTGAAGGCACATGATGTATATTATGTGGAAGGCCTAAAGCACAATCTGCTGAGTGTGAGTCAAATGTGTGACAAAGGTTATAAATTCACCTCTGACTCAACTAGTTGCTAGATAAAGAAAGAGTGTACCGGTCAGGTTGTGGTAGAAGAAAAGAGAAAAGATGGCAATGTTTACAACTTGAAGGAATCATATGAGTCCCAATGCATGATAGGACAAGCTGATGAAAGATGGCTATGGCACCAAAGATTAGGCCACATAAACTTTGATAACTTAGTTGCAGTAAGAAGAAAGGGGCGTGTAAGGAATATTCCACCCACCATCAAACCCGTAAGCACATTTTGTGATTAATGTGTAAAAGGGAAGCAAACTAAGGTGAGGTTTAGGACAAAAGAGCACAACACCTCAAGACCACTTGAAATTGTGCATACAAATCTATGTCGTCCAACTAGGACAAGAGCTCTTGCAGGTGAAAGATATTTTATGCTCTTTATTGATGATTATTCAAGAATGACATGGGTCACTTTTCTGCAAGATAAATCACTAGCATTTGACAGATTCAAGATCTTTAGGAAGATGGTGGAGAAGGAAAGTGGGTGTAAGCTAAAATGTCTAAGATCAAACTGGGGTGGAGAGTTCACATCAAATGAGTTTGAATATTATTGTGAAAGACATGGAATTAAATGGAAATACTCATCCCCTAGGACACCACAACAAAATGGTGTGGTAGAAATGAAGAACAAGACAATGAAGGAGATGGCCAGAACTATGTTAAATGAGGCCAGTCTGTTAGACACATATTGGAAAGAACATGTTCATACTGCTGCATATAATTTGAACAAGGTTCAACTAAGAACAACCAACAAAATGACACCTTATGAGTTGTGGTATGACCAGAAACCATCAGTCAAATACTTTGAAGTATTTGAAAGCAAGTGCTTTATCAAGAGAGACATGAACGGTCTAGGTAGTTTTGAATCCAGGAGTGATAAAGGAATCTTCTTTGGTTACTCATCTAATAGCAAGGCCTACAAACTCTACAACAAAAGACTAAGAAGAGTCATTGAGAGTGTGCATGTAAAAGTTGATGAGGATATGCACAAAGGAAGTCAATCATAGATAAACTGGTATAAAGATTCCGATGATGAAGGTGAGGAAGCTCAGTTAGACAATGAACCAAAAGAAGCATCCAATAAGGATCCCAACCAGTATGTGTAGTTGAATCATCCAGAAGAGAAAATTCTAGGAAATAAGAGTGATGGTGGTGCAGGAGCACCTAGTTTTGCTTACACTCTCCATTTTTGGTATTTTTCATGCTTAAGTGTTTGTGAGTCTTGTAATAGGTTTTGAATGTTTTCATAGGATGTGTTTAGTATTTTCTAAGTGTTTGATCTCATTTTGTGCTTGAGAGATCAAGTTTTGCTTCGTAGGGATTGAGTTTGTCAATTTTGTGCTTCTAGGCCAAAAAGGGCTAAAAAGTGGGAAATTGCCTTATAGGCCTAGAAATGGTTGGGAAAGTTTTGGAACATGTTTTGTGAGCGATTTTAATCATTCTTGAGTGTCTAGGAGGGATAGATAAGTTAGGTTGCTCAAAAATGTCATTTGGAGCAACAAAAGTTGATTTCTTGTTTGGAAAAGTTGTCATTTTTAAGACAAGATTGTAAAACCAAACCTCCTACACCTGCTTGTTTGTACAGGACCTCATAACTAACTCATGAAGCTATAAATATTCCTCCCTCTTCTTTGTATAGGGTTGACAATTGTATTTGAAGACATTCTCAATTGGAAATATAAAAAATTCTGGCTTTTAATGGTTTTTAGACTCATTTTCTTGTGACAGTTCGTATTGGACATCTTCTTTCCATAATATACTTTCTAGAGATCGTTCTCAATGTACATTCAAGGCATTTGATGTATTAGTTTCATTGGTTTTGCATTTGAAAGTTGATTGTACAAATTAGTTTCATTTTTCGCTCTTTGGCTACCCTGTCAAGGGTTTTGGCCTCCACAATGCATCAAATTATCTAAATCTAGGTTTGGGCTCCCATGGATGGACTTAGAAAAGTTTTATTGCACATGTATAGTGTAAATATTTCACATTTTGGCTAGGGTTGTGAGAAAGAAGTGTTTTTGAGCATATGTTAGGCAAATTGGAGATGGATTTGGTTAGCAATGTGAGTAAGACCAAACTTGTTTGTGCTCAAAGACCAATTTGAGTGAGAAAAATTGAGGAAGATATCTGAACTATTCTTCAAGGGTTTTTGGATGTATTTGGAGTTCCAAACAATGAGCATTTCACCTTGCAAGTGTGTGTTAATTCTAGTTGGCAACAAGTACCCAGTTTTGGGTCTAAAATTTCTTTGTGAGCGTATTCATGCCTTGGAATATTGTGGAAAGTGTTGGAAAAGTGTTTTGAAGTTACTACATAAATTGGTGAAGGTTTCCATGTTATTCTAACCTTTGAAAGTGCAGTAAAAACAGTGAAAATGAAGTAACAGTGCATAAAAAACATTCAATTAATTATTTGTGTGGCAAATGTTTATCATAATGTCATGTAGGGTAGGGATGGAGAGTTGTTTAAAATGATGTTTCTAAGGTTATACTTGAATTTGGAGGCTTTATGTGAAGTTTAGAAGTGACTTCCCTTGTTACATGGATAAAACCCTCTCAAACCCTACTTATTTGCCTAAAAATGTGGACAGTCACCATACCAACTTCTCAGGGGCTAAAACAAGGAAAATATTTGAGTTTACACCTTTTTGACACCATCCAAGTCAGATTTTATGATGGTTAGGGTCATCATTATCCTATGCAAGCAAATTTCACTAATTAGGCCTCCACGGGCTGGTAGCCCTTTAACTCTGTTTTCACTGAAAATTGAACCCGATTGTCCTAAGGGTGTGAGAACCTTCCTACCTTGTGAAAAGAAGTTGAAAGACATACAATGGACTTATTCCCATCAATTTAGACAGTTAAGACATGATTTTGGAGTTTGGACCCCTGGTGTAGGACTTGAGTAACTTGAGGAAGCAAACTAGAACAATGTTGCATAACACACAATAGGGTGGTTGTTTGAGGAGAGGTGTGGGTATTGGAGTTTGATGTTTCCAAACACTAATTGAATACAATAGAAAAGAATATCCTTCGGTCCACTTGACAAATCAGACCAATTTAGGCTTATTGAGTAACTTCTCACTCAATCTCCCTATCATAGTGGTATCAGAGCCTGAGTAAGATTCAGGTGAAAAGAGAAAACAAATTGACTTAGGATAAATAGAATCCTTAGAAGAAAACATGATGACTAATGTTGAGTTAGCCAAGAAGGTCGAAGACCAAGAAGAAGAAAATAGAGCACTCAGAGAGAGGTTGGAGCAGCTAGCAACAAAACTAGTTGAAATTGAAGTTAAGACTGAAGAAGTCCATGATAAGGTTGGAGATAAGGGAAAAATGGTAGCAATAGAAGATGAGGTTCCCATACCTGACCTTGTTCTTGAGCAAGAACCATTCTTGAAGGCTTTGAGAGCCATGAGTGGTAAAACCTTAGAGGGAGTGGCTCTTTTCAAGTGAAAGATGGATCCAAATACTCTTATAGAATGGATTGAAGGCCTAGAAAACTATTTTGAATGTGATGGAAGAACTGAAGCACAAAAGGTTAAAGTAGCAAAATCAAGGTTGAGAGGGGCAACCTTAACTTGGTGGAAGATCATCCAAGAGGAAAGGGTGAAAGAAGGTAAGCAACTAATAGCCACCTAGAAAGCAATGGTATCCAAGATTAGAGAAACCTATCTTCCTAAAGACTATGAGATCCAACTACATAAGAAAAGACAAAACTTGAGGCAAAAAGACTTAGATGTCAGTAGCTACACTGAAGAATTTCAAAAACTATGCATGAGATCCAAGGTAGTAGAGGATGAGAGTATAAAAGTAGCAAGGTATTTGAATGGACTGAGATGGAACATACAAGAAGAGATGAGTTTTCTATGTCCACAAATAGTTCACAAGTGTTATCAACTAGCACTTAGAGTGGAAGAGAAGAATAAGAAAAAGCAAGAACAAAGCAACAGAGGCAGAGGTAGGGGTAGAGATGGTAGAGGCTATAGAGGAAGTTTTGGTGGAAGAGATCAAAGGTCCCAATGAGAAACCAAACTTATTGAGCAAAGTGGGGATTCATATAGCAAGAGAAACTATAGAGGAAGAGGATCTAGCAACCCAAGTAGAGGTAGATGTAGTCAACCAGGAAGAGGTTCCTACTTGTCCACCATGAAATGATACAACTGTAAGAAGTTGGGGCATCCTACCTACAAATGTCCAGATCAGAAACCCACTTCATCACAAGGAGGTGAAAGAAAAGTGAATTATGTGCAAGAAAGTGCAGCAAGCAGCAAAGCTCATGAAGTGAGCTTAACATCAGAAGATGGTGAGAGTTTGATGATGAGAAGAGTCTTGATAAAGGATCCAATCAAGGAGGAACCTATTCAAAGAAGGTCACTATTTAGAATTAAGTGCAAGATCATGGGAAAGGTATGCAAGGTGGTCATTGATTTAGGATCCACATATAACATAGTCTGAGAAGAAGCAGTGAGGAAACCCAAACTAGAAAGAATCCCTCACACACATTCCTATAGAGTCACATGATTGAATAGGGAGCAACATGTTCTTGTCAATGAACAAACATGGGTAGAATTCACCATAGGAGGGTATCAAGATAAGATCTTATGTGATATTCTTCCAATGGATACTTGCCATCTATTTCTTGGTAGACCTTGGCAATTTGACAGGAAAGCCATACACAATGGTGAAAGGAACTCCTACTCATTTGTGCACCAATGCTTGATACTATAAGAGGTGGAGCTAAGGTAAAGTTCCAATGGATAGATGCAGCAAATAAGGGGTTTGACCTTTTGAAAAACAAGGTTGTTTCTCAACCAGTGCTTATACTTCCTAGTTTTGACAAGTTATTTACTATTGAATGTGATGCTAGTAAAATTGTAGTAGGTGCAGTGTTGAGTCAGGATAATAGACCTGTAGCTTTCTTTAGTGAAAAGTTGAATGATGCTAAAAAGAAGTACTCTTCCTATGATTTGGAACTCTATGCTTTAGCTCAAGCACTTAGAAAGTGGAGACATTATTTTCTTCCAAAGGAGTTTGTTGTTTATATAGATAATCAGGCTTTGAGTTTCTTGAATTCACAAGATAAGTTCAATCATAGGCATGTTAAATGGGTTGAGTACTTACAATCATACACTTTTACTCTTAAGCACAAGAAAGGACAATGAAATAAAGTAGCAAATGCTTTGAGTAGAAGGCTTCTAACAGTGCAGGAAGTACATGTTCAAAGTATTGGCATAGAGTGCTTTAAAGACATGTATCCTGATGATGACAATTTTGCAACCATCTATAAGGTTTACCGAGCATTTGATAATTATTTTCATAGTGAATATGTTGACTATACTTCACAAAATGGTTTTCTCTTTAAAGGTGGGCAGCTATGTGTTCCTAAAAGCTCAATGAGGGAGAATTTGATTCAAGAAAAGCACAATGGATGTTTGAGTGGACATTTTGGTCTCAACAAAACATTGGAGTTGGTGCAACATTTCTATTATTGGCCCAAAATGCAACGAGATGTCAGAAGGTATGTGGAGAAATGTATGGTTTGTCAGAAAGAAAAAGGTAATACTTATAATGATGGTCTTTATCAGCCTCTTCCAATTCCTACAAGGCCTTGGGAATGTGTTAGCATGGATTTTGTAGTAGGCTTACCTAAGACTCAAGTTGGTTTTGATAGCATCTTTGTGATTGTGGATAGATTTAGTAAAATGGAACACTTTATTCCTTGCAAGACTACACATGATGCTAGTCATATAGCCTATTTGTTTTTCAAGGAAGTGATTAGAATCCATGGTTTACCTTCTAGCATTGTTTCTAATAGAGATGTTAAGTTTCTTGACCATTTTTGGAAGACATTGTGGAAAAGATTGGGTACTAATCTTTCTTTTGGTTTAGCTTATCACCCACATACTGATGGCCAAACTGAGGTGGCCAATAGGACTCTTGGAAACCTCTTAAGGTGTTTGAAAAAGGAATATGGACAAAGTTGGGATCAGCTCATCCATCAGGCAGAATTTTGCATACAATGATAGTGTTAACAGGTCAACTGGTAAGAGTCCCTTTGAGATTGTTTATGGGATGCACCCAAGGGGTGTCATGGAGTTAAGGGATCTTGGTAACATTCAGAAAAAGAGTGGTACAATAGATGACATGGCTCAATCAATGAAGGAGGTTCATGAGAAAGTGAGAAAGACTCTTCAAGATACCTCACAAAAAGTGAAAGCTAGAGTGGATATATCAAAGAGGGATGCTCAATTTTTCAATTGGGGAATTTGTGATGGTGAATTTGAACAAGTCTAGATTGCAAAAGGGAATTCCCAGCAAGCTCCAAATGAGGTGTATAGGTCCTTGCAAGATATTGGCTAAGTATAGTTCTAATGCATATAAAATTGATTTGCCTACTGATCTTTCTTTATCTCCCATTTTCAATGTTTCAGATTTTGTGGCATTCAAAGGTCATCTTCCTAAGGAGGATGATATAGTTTTAGATGTTCACAAGTCACTTTCAGACTTGTCTTTTCCTCCTCCATCCATTCCTCAAGCTGAAAAGGTGTTGGACTCAAGAGTTTACAAGAGGACTCACCATCAAGTGGAAAGATAAACCACTTTCAGAAGCCACTTGGTTACATGAATCTGATTTTTCTAAGTCTGGAATTCCTTCTTGTTTCCTTCCTCAAGGATTCACATGACTTCTTTGTCTTTGGGGGAGTATGGTGCAGGAGCACCTAGTTTTGCTTACACTCTCCATTTTTGGTATTTTTCATGCTTAAGTGTTTGTGAGTCTTGTAATAGGTTTTAAATGTTGTAATAGGTTGTGTTTAGTCTTTTATAAGTTTTTGATCTCATTTTGTGTTGGAGAGATCAAGTTTTGCTTCCTAGGGCTTGAGTTTGTCAATTTTGTGCTTCTAGGCCAAAAAGGGCTAAAAAGTGGGAAATTGCCTTATAGGCCTATAAATGGTTGGGAAAGTTTTGGAAAATGTTTTGTGAGTGTTTATAATCATTCCTAAGTGTCTAGGAGGGATATATAAGTTAGGTTTCTCAAAAATGTCATTTGGTGCAACAAAAGTTTCTTTCTTGTTTGGCAAAGTTGTCATTTTTTAGACAAGATTGTAAAACCAAACCTCCTACAGTTGCTTGTTTGTACACAACCTCATAACTGAATCATGATTCTATAAATATGCCTCCCTCTTCTTTTTATAGGGTTGGCAATTGTATTTGAAGACATTCTCAATTGGAAATATAAAATATTATGGCTTTTAATGGTTTTAAGACTCATTTTCTTGTGACAGTCTGTACTGGACACTTTCTTTCCATAATATACTTTTCAGAGATCTTTCTCAATGTACATTCAAGGCATTTGATGTATTAGTTTCATTGGTTTTTCATTTGGAAGTTGATTGTACAAATTAGTTTCATTTTTGGCTCTTTGATTGCCCTATCAAGGATTTTGGCCTCCACAATGCATCAATTTATCTAAATCAAGATTTGGACTCCCATGGAGGGACTTAGATAAGTTGTATTTCACATTTATAGTGTAAATATTTTACATTTTGGCCAAGTTTGTGAGAAAGAAGTGTTTTTGAGCATATGCTAGGAAAATTGGAGATGGATTTGGCTAGCAATGTGAGTAAGACCAAACTTGTTTGTGCTCAAAGACCAATTTGAGTGAGTAAAATTGAGGCAGAGGTCTACACTAGTCTTAAAGGGGTTTTGGATTTATTTGGACTTCCAAACAATGAGCATTTCACCTTGCAAGTGTGTGTTAAGTCTAGCTAGCAACAAGTACCCAGTTTTGGGGATTTAATGACTTTTTGGGTCTAAACTTGCTTTGTGAGCATATTCATGCCTTGGAATCTTGTGGCAGCTGTTGGAAAAGTGTTTTGAAGTTACTACATACCTTGGTGAAGGTTTCCATGTTATTCTAACCTTTGAAAGTGCAGTAAAAACAGTGAAAATGCAGTAACAGTGCATAAAAATAGTCAATTAATTGTTTGTGTGGCAAATGTTTATCATAATTTCATGCAGGGCAGGGATGGAGAGTTGTTTAAAATGATGTGGTAGAAGTTATACTTGAATTTGGGGGCTTGGTGTGCAGTTTAGAAGTGACTTACCTTGTTACATGGATAAAACCCTCTCAAACCTTACTTATTTGCCTAAAAACGTGGACAGTCACCATACCAACTTCTCAGGGGCTAAAACTAGGAAAATATTTGAGTTTACACCTTTTTGACACCATACAAGTCAGGTTTTATGATTATTAGGGTCATCATTATCCTATGCAAGCAAATTTCACTCAATTAGGCCTCCACGGGGTAGTAGCCCTTTAGCCCTGTTTTCACTAAAAATTGAACCCGATTGTCCTAAGGGTGTGAGAACCTTCCTACCTTGTGAAAACTAGTTGAAAGACATACAATGGTCCTATTCCCATCAATTTAGATATTCAAGACATTATTTTGGAGTTTGGACCCTTGGTGTAGGACTTGAGTAACTTGAGGAAGCAAACTAGAACAATGTTGTATAACACACAATAGGGTGGTTGTTTGAGGAGAGTTGTGGGTGTTGGAGTTTGATGTTGCCAAAAAATAATTGAATACAATAGAAAAGAATATCCTTGGGTCCACTTGACAAATTAGACCAATTTAGGCTTATTGAGTAACTTCTCACTCAATCTCCCTATCAGATGGTGTGTAGACTAGAAGAAGACTTGCCCAGAATGATGAACAAGTCAACTTCAACCTCATGATTGAAGTTGAACCTAAAACATTCAACGAGGCTAGAAAAAGAAAGGAATTGATGGAGGCGATGGAAGAAGAATTGCAACAGATTGAGAAGAACAAGACCTGGGAATTAGTCCGTAGATCGGAAGACAAGAACATCATTGGCACTAAATGGGTCTACAGGAATAAGATGAATGAAGAAGGTAAAATTGTTAGGCATAAAGCTAGACTTGTGTGCAAAGGATACTCTCAAGTAGAAGGCATTGACTTTGAAGAGACATTTGCACTGGTAGCTAGACTAGAAGCAATTAGAATGTTTCCAGCCTTTTCTTCCTACGAGGGTTATAAAGTATATCAGATGGATGTAAAGTCTGCCTTCCTAAGTAGAAATTTGGAAGAAGTGTACATGGAGCAACCGGAAGGGTTTCCGCTACATGATGATGAAACATTTGTGTGCCAGTTGAAGAAAGCCTTGTATGGTTTAAACCAAGCTCCTAGAGTATGGTATTCAAGGTTAGACCAGTACTTGAAGGAGCAAGGATTCAAAAAGGGGAGTGCAAAAAATGATTTATACATAAAGAGAGATGGAAACCACATGATCATGTGGTTGTGTATGTAGATGACATTATTTTTGGAGGTAATAAGGACACCCTTTGCAAAGAATTTTTTGATCAGATGCAGCCAAAATTTGAGATGTCAATGCTTGGTGAATTGACATACTTCCTTGGTTTGCAGATATTACAGCAAGATAAGAGAATCTTTATCTCACAAACCAAGTATGCAAAGTATATGTTGAAGAAATTTCAAATGGAGGATTGCAAACCAGTAAGTACCCCCACAGTGACTGGAAGCAAATTAAGCATGAATGATGAATCACCAGTGGTGGATTAGACATTGTATAGATCCATGATAGGCAACTTATTGTATCTAACTACCTCTAGACTGGATATAGGGCAGGAAGTATGTATGGTGGCCAGATTTCAAGCTGCACCAAAGTAGTCAGATATGAATGCAATTAGTAGAATTTTTAGGTACCTCCAAGGAACACTCAACTATGGATTGTGGTACCCTAAACAAGGGGAATTCATCTTGGAAGCATACACTGATTCTGATTGGGCAAGTTGCATTGATGACCAGAAGAGCACAAGTGGTGGTGCATTCTTCCTAGGTGATCGGTTGGTCTCATGGCATAGAAAGAAGCAGGATTCGATCTCCCTATCAACTACTGAAGCATAATACATTGTTGTTGCTACATGCTTCTCTCAGGTTCTTTGGATGAAGCAAACCCTCAAAGATATATAGGTGGACATCACCGATCTTATACTCATCCAGTGTGATAATTTGAGTGCTATCAACATATCAAAGAATCCAATGATGCATTCTAGGTTAAAGCACATTGCTATCAAGTATCATTTTCTTAGAGAGAAGGTTGAAGAATAGGAAGTAAGGATGGATTATGTCCCTACCAGATAACAAGTAGCAGACATTTTCACCAAACCACTACTGGTAAGCACTTTTGAGTACCTAAGAAACAAGTTGGGAGTTGTGTCAACTGCCTTTTGCACTTAAGAAAGGAAGGATTTATATGGTTCAGGGGGAGTTCATAACAACATCTATAACTCTTGAACCACATCTTAGTACCGACTGCACTCACTGGTAGCAGTCTAAGGGGGAGGTTGGTATAGATCAAAGGGGTAATGGACAGTACCCTTTGTCATTGTGTCAAAGCGGGAGAAATCTACCGGTATGAAGTCTCTTGCAGTAAGTAAGAAGTGGTGACCGTTATAAGAAGAGAAAGACATATGATGGCAAATGCACATATGAGTAAGCAGATACAAGGAAGTCTACTGGTACACATGAGTTGTGTCATCTACCGGTTATCAAGCTTAACGGTAAGGTACAAATCGGGATAAAGGTTGTTTGTTTGTTATGAAGGCACCACACCCCTTGAGCAGAACATAGAGGATGTGCTGCTGGTACAGAGGATGTTTGATGGCCATACTAGTAAGGTGAACTAAGCCAGTAGTCAACCTTGGTTGACAAAGAATGTCAAACTGACATAGGAATCCAAGTAGAGGTGGATGTTTCCAAGCATGATAGCTAGATGCTAGGTGGAGATATTACATAGGTCGGTGGAGTGTGCATCGACGTAACAAATGAGCAAGCCAGTCAACTTTTATGATGAGCCCATAAGTCATGGAGGATGCCAGAGGATTGTGGCTCAAGGAAGGTAAGTTGGTAAAGCGACTGAACTTATCTTGCGAGAAGATTTGATCTTTGTACCCGTTTGATGAAGGAAACAACAAAGCTATTAATGTCGAATGACAAAGAAAAGCAGAAAAGCATGGTGTAGACCTTTAGATTTAGAAAATGCACATTTGAATGTGAAGCTTTGTTGGTATTGATCGATGTCATGAAGATCGTATCTATGGAAAAGAAGATCTAATCAAATCTGGTTGGTTTTGAGTTGGAGAAAGCAAAAACCTAACATGATATCGTTGAATGCGGTTTTAGGCGAGAATCCAAATGATAAATAGATGAGCTCGAGATAGAAAAGATTGATGCTTGATGTGAAGAAGGAGAGTGAAGTGAGTTTTAGCATAGAGAAGGATCATCTTCCTTAGAATTTATTCTAAGAAATTTGCAGAGTGAGTGAGCAGGTAAACCGGTGAGAGGGTTTAACCGACTGTGATAGAGTACCAGTAAATTGTTGAAGTTCTAACAGTTAAACTAACCAGTAAGGAGTGATTGGTTAAGAAGGTATCCAAGTGTGACATAGTGTGTTTTGTGACTAGGAGTGAAGGAAGAGTAGCAAAGAATCAGAGAGAGTAATCTCATAATCGGTAGTGTGAGATCTTGTGAAGAAGAGAATATTGTTAACCGACACTAACCTATTTGATCAAGATTTGCAGAACTTATTTGCAACTAGAAGCTATAACTATATCAAAATTGTATTTCACTATACATCACCAAGTTGGAGCTTGGTGCAGGGGTTGGTGCTCCTTAGGTTGGTGCCCTAAATCAAAAGAGGTTAGTGATCCTTGGGTTGGTGCCCTAAATATTTATAATTCAATGTTTCACTTGTGAGGCTGGATTGGAGCAATAGTCTCTAGAAACATTTCTCACCGAGGTTTTTCCCATATTGTGTTTTCCTCATACATCTGGTGTTGTGGGTTGCATTTGTGTGTTTGTCTTATTTGGTATCCTCATTTGCCTTACCAGTTTGATTGTTTAGTGCTTAGGCTAACAACCGGTATTCTAAGGTTTCTTTAAAAGGGAAATGAATTTAGGAACCACTGATTCACCCCCCTTTCATTGGTACATTGTGCTCAATAGTATCATCTTATTTTGGGTAGGTTCCTGCCTGGTTTTTCCCCTAACTGGGTTTTCTACATCTAAATATTTGTTTTGTGTGTTGTGCTTTCAATTTTCTAATCTTTTTTGTTGCTGCAGTTTATCATATTGTATTTGTGGTTAAGTTAGTAGATCTGGTGAAAACTGATTCACCCCCTCTCAATTTTCCTTCATTGTTGTTTCCAACACCCTAAAGACAAAATATAACAACTTAGGACATCATATTGTCCTAATGAGCCATATGGTGTCCTAAGGGGTCACATGGTGTTGTCAGAGGTCATATGGATTCCTAAGGGGTCACATGGTGTTATCAAAGGTCATATGGAGTCCTAAGGGGCCACACATGTGTTAGAACATCGTATGACCCCTTAAGACACCATATGGAGATCATATGGTGTCCTAAGGGGTCATATGGTGTCCTAAGGGGACATATGCTACTGTTAGGTGTCATATGGGGTCCTAAGGGCTCACACATGTGTCAGAACACCATATGACCCCTTAGGACACGATATGACCCATTAGGATATCATATTGTCCTAAGGGGTCATATGGTGTCATAAGGGATCATGTTGTGTACTAGGATGTTAAAAGGGGTCATATGGTGTCCTCAAGGGTCATATGGTTCCATTAGGGGTCATATGGGGTCCTAAGGGTTCACACATGTGTTAGAACACCATTGACCCCTTAGGACACCATATGAGCCTCTTAGGACACCATATGACCCTTTAGGACATTATACTGTCCTAAGGGGTCATGTCGTGTACTAGGATGTTAAAATGGGTCATATGGTGTCCTAAGGGGTCATATGGTGTCGTTAGAGGTCATATGGGGTCCTAAGGGCCACACATGTGTTAGAACACCATATGACCCCTTAGGACACTATATGGACATCATATGGTCCTAAAGGGTCATATGGTGTCGTTAGGGGTCATATGGGGTCCTAAGGGCCCACACATGTGTTAGAACACTAAATGACCCCTTAGGACACCATATGACCCCTTAGGACATCATATTTTCCTAAGGGGTCTTATGGTGTCTTAAGGGGTCATATGGTGTCTTTAGGGGTCATATGGGTTCCTAAGAGGCCACACATGTGTCAGAACACCACATGACCCCTCAGGACACCATATGGACATTACATGGTCCTAAGAGATCATATGGTTTCATAAGTCATATGGTGTTGTTAAGGGTTATATGGGGTACTAAGGGCCCACACATGTGTTAGAACACCATATGACCCCTTAGGACACCATATGACCCCTTAGGACATCATATTGTCCTAAGGGGTCATATGGTGTCATGTACTCTAATGTTAAAAGGGGTCATATGCTATCCTCAGGGGTATATGGTGTCCTAAGGGGTCATATGGTGTTGTTAGGGGTCTCTATATCTGCCCCACTCTCTCTCTCCCCCCCTCTCTCAGGTGTCTATATCCCATTCTTTCCCTATCTCCCTCCCCACCCCCCCCTCTCTCTCTCTCTCTCTCTCAGGTGTGTCTGCCCCATTTTGTCCATTCTCTCCCACCCCTTCCCCCCTCTCTCTCCCCTTTTCTCTCAAGTGTCTCTATCCCATTTTTTCCATTCTCTTCCTCCCCCTCCCTTTCTCTTTATCTCTCAAGTCTGTGTCTCTTTCCCTCTAAATCTCTAACTCTCGAGTCTCTCTCTCTTTCCCTCTAACTCTTTTTCTCTCTCAAGTTTCTCTCTTTCCCTCTAACACTTTTTCCCTCTCTCCTTCCTAGTCCCCTTCTCCCTCTCACCCTCTATCTCTATCTCTCTCTCTCTCCCATTCTCTCCATTCTCCCTCCCCATCCCTTTCTATTTCTCTCTTAAGTCTCTTTCCCTCTCTCCTTCCTAGTCCCCTTATTTCTCTCTCATTAACCCCCTTCCTCTCTCTCTCTCTCTTAGATCTCTCCCTCTCTTTTCATCAACCCCTCCCTCCCTCCCTCCCTCCATCTCTCTCACTTGGGCTCTCTCTTTGCCTCAACCCCTCCCTCCATCTCACTTGATCTCTCTCTCTATGTCTCTCTCTCTCCTTATGATCTCTCCCTCTCTTTCTATCCCTTCCTCCTTATCTCCCTAATATAATCCTCTCTTTCCATCAAACCCTTCCTTCCTCCTTCAATATCTCCTACTCTCTCTCTCTTAGGTCTCTCTGTCAACCCATTCCTTCCTCTCTCTCTCTCTCTCTCTCTCTCTCTCTCTCTCTCTCTCTCTCTCTCTCTCTCCACCCTTCCCTCCCTCCCTCCCTCTTACTTTTTCTCTCTTTTGTCTCTCCCTCTCTTTTCATCAACCCCCTTTCCCCACTCTCTCTCTCTCTCTTAGGTATCTCCCTCTCTTTTCATCAACCGCTACCTCCCTCCCTCCATATCTCTCACTTGGGCTCTATCTTTGCCTCAACCCCTCCCTCCCTCTCCCATTTAATCTCTCTCACTTTGATATCTCCCTCTCTCCCTGATATATCCCTCTCTTTCCATCAAGCTCTTCCTCCCTCCCTTTGTCTCTCTCTCTCTCTCTCTCAAGATATCTCTATCCTTGGTATTTTCCTTTCTTTCCATCAACAACTCCCTCCCCCCCTCCATTTCTCTCACTTTCTCTCTAGTCTCTCTCCCTCTCTCCCTGGTCTTTTCTTTTCTTTCCATCAACCATCGAGAGAGAAAGAGAGGTGAGGAGAGAGAGGGTGGAAGGTGGGGGTTGAGGGATAGAATAGAGGGAGAGAAAGCCCAAGTGCAAGAGAGGGAGGGATGGAAAGAGAAGGAAAACATTGAGAGAGAGAGAGAGAGAGAGAGAGAGAGGGTTGAGGAAGAGAGACCAAAGAGAGAATGTTGATACGAGCACGCTAATTACTGAAATTTGACTGTCTGAAATTTATTTGAATACTCTAAAATCTAGAATTTGCATCATAACTCATAGATATCTGAAACCACTCTCAAACATGCTACCAATATTTTACACAAATGTTATATTTATGTATATTTTTTGAGAGAAAAAGTGAAAAATAAAGACAACTTGTTCTTTTCAAAATGAAGATGCAATTCTCAAAATGCAATGCCATTTGGCATGACCAAACCTTAGGTTCGACATGCCAAACCTATTTGGTGTGTTCCAAATAGGGCACATGCCTTATTTGGTGTGCGCCAAGGACTTGATGGGGCCCAAAAAAGTTTTTGGCATCTTTTTTGGTCCCCCATCTTTGTGCACTTACCCCTTGCATGCGCCCACTAACGTTGGTTTTTGGTCCAAAGCCTATATCTCTTTTGAAATTTATTTGAATACTCTAAAATCTAGAATTTGCATCATAACTCATAGATATCTGAAACCACTCTCAAACATGCTGCCAATATTTTACACAAATGTTATATTTATGTATATTTTTTGAGAGAAAGAGTGGAAAATAAAGACAACTTGTGCTTTTCAAAATGAAGATGCAATTCTCAAAATGCAATGCCATTTGGCATGACCAAACCTTAGGTTCAACACGCCAAACCTATTTAGTGTGTTCCAAATAGGGCGCATGCCTTATTTGGCATGCGTCAAGGACTTGATGGGGCCCAAAAAAAATTTTGGCATCTTTTTTGGTCCCCCATCTTGGCCCACTTACCCCCTGCATGCACCCACTGACGTTGGTTTTTTTGGTCCAGAGCTTTTGGTAATCTCTTTGGGCAGCATTCACAACTTTTCTCAAAAAGACCACCATTATTGCAGCTCTTCGGATATCACACCACCATTTTTCATAGCATCTTAGAAAGGGGATTTTACTTATTCTCTTTTTCATTTATTTTATGCATTATCAGTCTTTTATCTTGCATTGAATTTTCATCATCTTTATCATTTATTTCCCTGTGGCTTTATCTGGGTTATCCATGGAGGTGGAAACACCAAAAACGGGGTCTGACTTAGCCAAACTCCAAAATACAACCCACAACATTTCCTCTCTATTTTATGTGCACGTAGATGATTGTGGGAGAGTGGTCACTTTGTGGGAGGCTCCAATCATGGACCAATTTTGATTTCCTTTCATTTCTTTCCTTCTACTTTATCCTAGTTGTTTCATACATTCCACATTTATTATCTTAGTTTTATCATTTTCTATGTTTTTATTACATTATAATTGCATCTGGTATTATTTGTACAGTTTCTGTACCTCATTCGTACAAGATGACAACACACCAGGCTGGTGTCCTAGACCTGCGTGCTTGTCCTATTGACAAAGGCTTGGCAGAGTCATCTAAGAGTCTCGGATTGTGATTTGTCGATTCATTTTGTTGTTTTCATCCCTTGGCTCACCCTTACTGCTAGTATAAGTGAGGTATTAGAGAATCAGTTTGTCCTCTTGGGTTTATCATCCTTGAGGTGACAAATTTCCTCCATCACATTTTGGTGAACCCAATTTGAATGAATTTTAATTTTGCATCATTTAGTTCATTGCACACAATCTCATTTAATTATATATATATATATATATATAAATGAAAACATAGTGTAGCTTAAAATCTCATTTTTACATGAGGAGCTTACAATCTATGAGCTTTACGATTCAGACTGCCGCAGGAGCCATAGTCAAGAGGTCATCTAGATATAGAGTTTTCCTCCGACCATTATATTCCTTATTCACCCGACACAATATTTAATGATCCAATTCCTGACCCAAATGATTTCCTGGCTTCTCATCCCGTTAAGACCATTTTGAAAGGGGGTCCTTCTCCACCTGGTTTGCAATCCAACTCTCAAAACATTCTCTAAAAAA
This sequence comes from Cryptomeria japonica, assembly GCF_030272615.1. Lineage (NCBI taxonomy): Eukaryota > Viridiplantae > Streptophyta > Pinopsida > Cupressales > Cupressaceae > Cryptomeria > Cryptomeria japonica. The sequence goes on from NC_081409.1 coordinate 182,431,964, forward strand.
TTATACTCCATCTTCCCCTCCCATTGTTGATCATGACTCTGCTCTTACTATTGACATTGAACAAATTGACATTCTAAAGATGAACCTGAGAGACTTTGAGGGTTTCCTAAATCAGGCGAATGTCCTCCCCCAGGCTAGAAATGTTGTAAGCACTCTGAGAGATATGTTGATCTTGGATAGAAGGGGCCTAGAGATGTTGAGGGAATTATCTATGATTTACAGGAGTCATATGTGTTTAGCTAGTGCCTCTCCTTAGGATAGCCAATCCAATACCTATGGTCCTCAACTTGGTATTGGCATACCTGACTTGATGGTACACATGGTTGATCCCGGACCCACCATTCCTAGTATCATCGCCTCATCTACTCCTTTGGGTTATATGGGCATGTCTAGTAGATCAACCTCTACCTTTGTTGTGGCTCGTGTCTCTATGGTCAGCGCTAGCACTACCTCTACCGGTGGCAGTGGTTCCCTTGGAGGTGCTAGTGGAGGTGGTGGCACATATGGCCCACCTCCACTTTCTCCACCTGCAAACCTTATTTTGAATACCATCTTACAAAACATGGGACAGTTGCAGTCACAACTCACAAACTTGGCCTCTGCTTCTGGTCAATCATTTATGCCTGCATATTATATGAAGAGTCCCCTTGATATCACTATCTTGAACACTATTCTTCCTACTATAGCTGAATCATTGAAGTTTGATAAGTTCAATGGTGATGGGGACCCTAATGTGCACATTGATTCTTTTATGACCATGTGTAGTGACTACCACAGCTTGGAATTTGTGCTACTTACACTATTCTCATGGTCCCTTAAGGGAACCATGCTAGAATAGTATATCTCCTTACCAGATCATTCCATCTATACTTTGATCATCTCATGGAGCTTTTCCTTAAGTGGTTTCAAGCTAACATTGGCAGCAGGGTCACCATTGTTGACCTTGTTTATTGTAAACAAAATCCCAATGAAAAGGTCCCATATTTTCTCTTGAGGTATCAGTCAATTTCCACCAGGATCCCCTTTGCCCTGCAAGATAGCGATTTGCAGAGGATGTTTCTTGGCAATCTACAACCGTCATTGAGGGAGAAGCTATCTCTCAACCAATATCAAAAATTTGCTAAAATTTGTTACTTATGGATTACTAGCACACCATGTCATAGTTTAGAGATTCTACTTCAAAATCTCGTGGCGGGTCCTTTGTAGGCATTTCTGTGGAAGGGTCTAGGAAGAATAAGGTTGTAGCTAATGTTGCAGCTATTTTTCCAATAGGTACTACACAGGGATCACAACAAAATAGAGTCTTCACTAAATTGAATGACTCTTATTTGAGCATAATGTAGCGATTGTTGAAAGACAATCTAATCACCCTTCCTGAGGTTAGACCATTGTTTGATAGTAGACCCTATCTATGTTGGTACGATAGATCAAAATTTTGCTATTACCATCGTGTACCTGGTCATGACACTGAGTGATGTTATTATCTTCAACACATTGTCCAAGACCACGTCGACAATGGTGTAATCAAAGTTGACATGTGGAAACATAGGTCAAACAAGCCCATTGACAAGACCAACATTGGCTTGCAAATCTATACTGATTCATTTCCCTCGCATTTAGAAAATTTCATCTTTGCTTCAAATCCTTCTTCAAATGATGGTCCATTTGTGAACATGGTTACCATCACTCCTCTTTTCTCACCTCCCATCTAGAAGGGGAAGTTGTATGGCATGTCCTTATCATTTACCCCTTTAGATGCCCTGTATTATGGAGAACCTACTCCTTTATACATCCCCGCTTGATTGAATGGTCAAACTATCATGAGTGTGATGGTTGACCCATCATGTAGAGTCAATGTCATTAGGAAGGATAATTTATTCATAAATGGTTGGCATAGGCCTGCATATGATGAGTGCCAAGCAACCTTGAGGATACATGATGGTTTATCTATCCCTCCTTTGGGTAAGATCACCTTGATGGTCCTCGTGGGACCCAGGGCAGTATCTTCTATATTTGTGATCATCCCTAAATTAGACCTATTTCAAGCTAAGATAGGTATTCCCTAGTTGATTACTATGGAGGTGGTCCCTTCAATAATTCATAAATGTCTCAAGTTTCTCCATGAGGGTTCAGTGCACGTCATCCAAGACACTGAATATCGACACTTGGTAGCCCGTAGGGAATTTTCGTTAGATCATTTTTGGCCTGCTCTGGTGGGGCCCATGCTTCACCATTGTGACTTTATGTACTGTGCATACTATCAATATAAGATGGGGGAGTTGGCCCCTAAATCTATTCAGCCTAGTTTTTCATGGCTTCTTCCTGCATCAACCTCTACTCTGTCTATACCTGTGTTGGAGTGGGTAGTACCTCATGTCTCCTCATCTTCACGGGTCGAGGCTAAGCTTGTACCTCTGAATAGACCTCCCTATCTACCCTAGATTGCACAACCCCCGATTGTGTCATCTATTCTTGCGATAACACCCAGTGTGGACAAGGGAAAGGCACTCGTGCTATCAAAATCTATAACTCACCCTCCCTTCGAGCTCCTAATCATGGCCTATATCCCTCAACCCTCTAGATATGAGAAAGGTAGGCATTCTTCTTGTGTTAATTCATCACCGCTTGCTCCTACTTCACAGTCTACATCAACACCCTTAGTTCCTCCTACTGCTCTTTGACTGAAGTGAGGTAGGGAGTTTTTTGTTGTGGATGTAGTACCCATCTGGAATGCAGCTCTTGTTCCATCAATTGAGCCTTCTCCTGTCCCTAACATGGTTCCAGAGGTTTGTCCTATTGATCACGATGCTTCTAAGTCCTCTTGAGATTCATTTGGTGTCCCTAATCTTTTTCATAATCAGAGTGCGCGAGAGTGTTCATGGTATGATGAAAGAATAAGTATTCGGTAGAATATTGAGAGGGGGGGTGAATTAGTATATTGAAAAACTGATACCAAGTTCCCAAGCTCAAACTCAGTCAAACAAAGTAAACATATCTCAGTCAAGATCAATATTCTTAGGAATACTTGACATTAACCGGTTTAACTGTTATGACAACTTTTAATAGTAAATACCTTCGATCTTGTAAACATCAACAATTCTTAATCTTAACTCAACATATTCATCTCTCAATGCTTCTACTTAACATGCATTATCAGAAGTTAACCAAATCAACAAATAAAATCATAGACACAAAAGCATTCACCACTTGACACAAATGCTTATATGTGGAAAACCCAAATAGGTAAAAACCATGGTGAGATGGGACTAACAAGGATAGCTATCTGAACTCTTTCAAATTTTGCCTTGCTAGGAGTCAAAGCTTGTGGGAGCTTTACAATAAGTCTTGTTAAGAACTAATTCTGGTTAGGAATCACTCGGATAAGGGATTTACAAATATGCCTTGTTAGAAGCACAATACCCTATTAGGAGTAACCTCACTGGAGGATTTAAGAATCCAAGCTAATGGACCACCTTGTTAGAGGATTTAATGAGTAACCAAACTTGTTAGAGCTTACTCGGTTAAGGGATTTTACTTTTGCTATAATTGTTAAAAACAATAGGTTTTCTTGATCTATCTGAGTAGCACTACATTTGCTTGATCAGATCCTTCTTAGATTCAATCTGCCTTCACTCAAAGTATAGATCCATTCACTGGTTGGGCAACCCCACACTCAATAGGTTTTCTACCAATCTTGCTAGCAACCTTTACAAATAACTTCATCGACCTTAAATACAAATCAATTAGGGCGATAACACAACAAAAAACTAATTCTCATCATTGAGATTACAAACAAGTTGGTTCATTCTTGACCATTAGAAATTATAACAATCTCTTCACATTCTTCAAGACAATTCCAACCGCTCCATGATCACCACTCTATTGGATTTTGTAACTCATCACACAATGTGCATTAAATGCAATCCACTTTTCTCCTTCCCTAGACAATAAGAAAACACACCAAACCAATTTGAATTTATCCTCATACAATGATCACACATGTCTCCATCATTACCGCTCATGAGATAATAAACCAACAAACTTGATCGGTTAGGGTTTAACAACTAATAGGGTTTACTGGTTACATTACATAGAAAGTTTTGACCCTTTACACCAGTTCATCGGTTCAACTCACAAACTTTACATATCAGTTACAACATCTTCTACAACTCTCTTCTTACTGGTTACTAGCCAATATAAAAAACAACAATATCAACAATAACATGAATACCTTTTATTGGTTCAATTGACATCATTGACAACATATCATTAATGCAATCTCTATGCAAAATGCCAACAAGTGTAAATGATTTTGATGGGCCAAGGCTCGAGAGTGTGAGACAACTTTACACTCTGCTAGTGTATCTTCAACACCTAGTTATGTCACATCCGATCCTATTTCATCTGCTGCTCTTGTTCCTGCATCATCTTCAGTTTTGCTTCCTACTTCTTTGGGGCTTGTTGATGAGCCTCCCCCTAAGTGGGTGCACATTTTCATCTCTCCTTCTTTGGAACCGCCCCTCATCACCTCTCTGTCAGACATACCTCTATTGTCTCGGCCTATTGACATGCTGCATATATAGGTGGTGTCTAGTGTAGCTCTATCTGCTCCCCTTGTTTCACATTTGTTCTAGCATTAGATATTTCCTAGAGTCCTTCAGCCTACTATGGTTGATAGAAGAATCAATTCTTCTGTTTGACCCAAACACAAGCTTGAGCAAGCCCCTGATCCAGAGTTCTGACAAATCAAACCCTTATAGGTATGTTCCTCATCCTTTTCTCCACTTGTTTTAGTTCCCACTCCTTTGCCTGTCCTTTTGTGTGTGATTGAGAAGGATCAACCTTCTCTTGATTTTGTCACTGCCCCTCTTCCGAAGGTTGGTAGTCCTATCATTATCTCATCTTCTCTGAGTGAGTCACTGACTTCCTCTACGATGGCTTGCTTCTTCAACTCCTTGGAGGACATCCTGACCTTGTCTACGATCTTCACGCGATCATTGACCCTTGCCTCCTTCGAGCTAGTGGATGCAGATGTTGCTTCTTCTTCATCCCTTTCCCTTGCTACTAGTGAGGTGCTTGGTGAAGCTCTTGCAATAGTCCCTCTCCGAGCTCATTCCCATTCTCCCTATGATGTAGATTGGGAGGATGATGATCTCCTATGAGACAGCCTTTAGGGTAATTATCCTTCTCCTCTATCTTTTTGTGTTTGTGTTTGATTGTGTTCCCCTGTGCTTTCTTTATATGTTTGTTCCCTCCTGAAGGACCCAGGTTACTCCGTAGGTGCTTGGATACAAGAGGTTAATTGTATTTATTTGTTGTTCTCTCTCAGACGACTTGAGTTACTGTATAGGTGCTTGTATATGGGAGATTTTTTGTCATACATATTCTTTTATTTGTCTCTCTACTTCTTCTCTCTATCATATCTTTCTTTTTTTCTATTCAGGGGCGATGCAAATCATTGAGGGAATATTTAGACTTCTTCCATTTTTACTTGAATTTTTATTTTACATTTGTCTTCATGTGCTCTTCTTCAGATCTGAGAACTTTGGCACTATGATGATATACCCATCGCAGCTGTATTACATATTTTTTTCTCACTACTATGGGTTTTGATGCCAAATTATCAAATCCCCTTGTTGTCTTGTATTCATCATTGATGTTGTGGAAATTTATGTGTCACTAGCTAAAGGTGGCATTCCACGGAAACATCTTGCTATGTTGATGTGCCACAACTTCTCTTATCCTTAGAATAATATGCCTTTCATGCATGCATTCTAAGGGACGCTATCATATATGTATTTTTGTATTATTAATATTTGCTATCCAGTCTCTTGTGTGTTCCTTGTTGATCTATTTTTCATGTTCACCTAGGTGGGGGCCAAACCACTTGATCTTTTTCTTTCTGATATTTGCCTAGGTGGGGGCCAAACCATTTGACCTGATAGTCCTGAAAATGACTATGCAAAAATGTGGTATTCTTGACATGATTTTGGTCATTCTGCATCACTGTTGTTCTTTATTTTTTCCCTCAGGGTTTAGGGTTTTCAGGTTTTTTATATTCGCGGGTGAGCTTTTTGTTTTAAAAAAACCCAAACTGGTTATAAAATTGCATTACCTTTTCATTTTAAGCATTAGGGTCTATTCCATCATCAAAAGGGGACCATGTTCATTTCCTAGGTGTTATCTTCTACCGACCCTTTTATGCCTTTTGTATTATGGTCGGGCCCCCCTTTTTTATGTTCCTACGAGTTTTCATTTTCCCTAAGTCCGACTTTGATATTTCGGCTTCTATTTCCATTATTAAATACCGAGCAACTAAAGGTCCCATGAATTTGTACGTGTTTCAAATAGATGAAGATGTTATGACCCAAGCGGAAAAGATCCTTAAAGGATAACAACAAGTATTGGGTAGACTTTGTAAGCTACACATAAGGAACAAATAGATCCAATGGTCCTCGCAGTCCCGCAATGAAAGATGCAGGGAGATTAAGGACCACGACATCACGAGATGATGCCACATGTCCCAGGCAGATCAAACAAGTTTGATAGCAGGGCAGCTGACAGAGCGGATACTCAAGGATGATTTGGCATTTCTTTGTCAAGTTTTAATAGGCCCACTTGCTACGATGGAAGGTCAATATCTGTATTGACCAATGGTGATCGTGCGATATGTCGTGCTAGACAAATCAATGGTGGAAGCATAAAAAATTTTCAAAAGGAGTGATTTAGATTGTTTCATTATTGTTCACGCGGGAAAGTAAAGGCAAAGGGAAATAGGTCTGTCAACATGGAATAAACAGAGATAAGTCAAGACAAGTGGATGTCGATTGACACTCAAAATGCTGATTTGAGAGGTTTTTTCTTGGGCCGAGTCATATTAGCAGGACAAAGCTAGCAGTTCTTGAGGTGGAAACATCTGCAAGTTTTCATTGCCACCACAAAAAGAAATCAAGATCCTCAGAGAGATGAAAGCAATAAGGATTATTTATGAGCTGGAAGCGAGATGATCAAGGACCTATCAACAAAATCATAGGATACGTATTGTCAGAGATTCTTACAGCGAGGCATGAAATCAGGAACAAAATCATTCACGTAAGGTGAACTTGCTCAGAAGGCAATGTACTGGCAGTTTGAATCTGATGATGTTCTTGATTCAATGAATATGATTTTCTAAATCCATTTGCTGGCAGGATGAGTAGAAAAGCATTGGAATGGTGATTTTTCCCATGCATGTATACCGCCAAGAGAGGTATTTTCATTATAAATACGGTTGTGTGATGTCTTCAATTGGTAGAAAGAATAGAGAATTCATTATCTTCTCTAAAGGTTTTGAATAGGATGAAAATGATCTTTGAGCAGTATTGTGCCAGGAGTTACACAAAGCTCTTTGATACCATATGGATTTCCTATGGGAATGAGTATGGTCATAGTCGGTGGAGTCTTGGAAGTGGGGAGGATAGTCAATGGAGGTTTGGAATTTGTTTCTTTCCAGAACAAGCCCTACATGGCACATCCTCTCCCTCCTCTCTGTCACTTGTTGGCAGAGATTTAAAGAAGAAGCCTCATGAAGGAATGGGAGTAGAATATGGTTGGGATGGAGTTGGCAGCCAGTCATTTCTACAACAACATGCAATCTACAACCACTTCTCCTCCTTCTATGTTCCTCTACAATCTTCTCTTTCCACTTTCTCTAATCCTGGGCATAAAGGCTTGAACTCCTCTTTTAGTGGAGGGGCAGTTTTACTTCTTATCGGGATCTAAACCCTCTTCAAGAAGGAGGAAGTACTCTGTGAAACATCAAGGAGCATCTCACGGTCCATTAGGGGTGATAGTGGCAAGGCTCAAAGGTTTTTCTTTCTACCAAAATACAATTGGGAATTTTAGTTTTACTTCATCATGATTGCACGCATGGACAGTCTTTTGGGAGACTGTGAAGAATATTTTGTAAGAAAGTAACAAGCGATCCTATAAGCTTGTGATAGGTGTCTACTCTGGCCTAAAGCTTGTTTCTCCCTTGTTTCTATAAAAGGGAAATCAGGGCCATGAGACAAGGGTCGAGAAATTTGGTCCAGAAGTTTGGATCCAAATCCTTGGTGGTATATAGTAGATCTAGGTAAAATGAGTAGGCTATAATAGGAATTTGCAGAGAAAATAAAATGGGTTTTTTCTCTTAGTTTGTTGCAGGTTCTTGAAGGAGTTATATGTAATATAATTTGTAACAAAAAATAGCATATGAAATGAATGAAAGTATTGTTTGAATTCATTTTCTCCAATGTATAACTCTGTTATGTTTCTGAATGAGTAAGATCAAGGGTTTTTCTCGTTTGTTGCATTGTTGTGATGTATGTTTCTTCTATCTTACTCTTTGACCTAAGGGGTCAGATAAATTGCTTAGATAGGAGTTGCAGACTAACAGAACTTATACAGGGATTCTGATAAGCGATTTGGGTTGGGATAGACAGGTGAGATACATTGTAAGGTAGTGTTATCTCAATATATTTAGCTATTAGATTAAGGTTTCTGTTGCATTTTTATCTTGCATTCTGCATTTTTTAGTTTCCCAATGGATAAGACACTGATCGCCGCTTACAGTCATTTTTCTATGACATTTCTTTACACATAACTCATCGACAACTTGCTATAGCTTTGAAAATATCAGAATATCTTTTCATTTTCTATGTATGATGTTGTTTATCAAAAAATTGTCTCACTCCCAAGCAAGTTGAGGATCACTGAGAGCTAGTCACTCTATAGAATTCTCCCTCTTTGTTGAGCCCTCTTTTAGGAGTGAGACCATTTTCTTTGTTTTAATGTCGCCTACAAGTGTGGTGTAGAGATTGCAGAAGCATTAAGGGAACACCCTCTCGGGTTTTGCAGAGCCTGAAGTGTAGAAGGATAATCAAATAATCCTTGTTATATTGTTGGTCCATGTCCTTGATTTTTCTAAACGGTCTGGAGGTTGGCCCCTCCATGCAAGATTCGAGGGCCCGACTTGGTTTCTATCCTTGGGGCAGTACAAAAACAGCGCCAAGTGCGTTTTGGGGAACTGACAAAAATTGGCGACTCCGCTGGAGATAGTCATCTAGAATCTCTGGTTAGTAAAAGGTGAAGCGGCCATAGTGGTTAAGATTACCCTATCTGAGCCACCAACAAAAAATATCCTCCATCCACTAGGGAATGTCTGCACAAAAGTCATGAGCATATAGTAATCCAGATCTTTGTGAATTGAGTCAATTCTCATAAATCTTGCTTGAGAATATGTTATAATTCATCTTTCAATGTAAGTTCTGTCAATATTACAAGAAAATATCTCACAAATTGTGGGTGGTGACTCTGAGATCTCTGAACCAGTGTGCATTATTTGAAGAAGAACTAAGAAGAACTAAGGAGTTTACATTATAGGTGAACCAGATTTGAGCTCTTATGACGAAGTACCCCAAAAAGTTGAGGAAAGAATTCACATGATGAAGTGGAAGCAGTTGCAGTACTGGATCAGATTTGACCTAGGAACCTAGAAAGGATGCATAGATGATTTCAGATCTATCACTACAATGAACCAGTAAAGCTAATTTTCAGCCATTACACTACTTCTAGATAGTTTGGATTATCACGAGTCAAATGTATTTTTCGTGAAAGTCATCTGTAGGAAATAATTCCCTATTAAGTGAGATAAGCACTAAGGAAGGGAATTATAGTAATCTCCTTACATACTTCTAAATATTAATTTGCAAATTCTGTAATAAGTTGAGTGAAGTATGCTTCCGAGTCATACATTGTACTATTGTAATACTATTGAATAAATGCATTGTTGCTTGTATAACCCTAAGAAATATTCAATGTAAGCATGCAACATATGCATTCATTGTCAAGCTATAACAAAATGTTTTTCATTGAAAGATATAGACCATTAATTTTTAATGGTATCCAAGGTTTCCCAAACCCTGTTCCTACTAATGTTAGGGAGCATTTACCACGTTTTAATGGGCAAGGATTAGAATTAGCATGTCAACACCTGCATAGGTTATTTGATTTGATAAGAGATTTTGACATAAGTGAGGAAGATGTTTGCATGAAGATTTTTGTTCAATCTTTACAAGAAAATGCAAGAGACTAGTTTTCATATTTGCCAGCAGGTTTTATCTCTTCATGGGATGAGCTGAGTGCATCTTTTTTGGAACAATTTGGTGAATGGGTTAATCATAGTTCTGCTATAAAGGGATTCATGGCTATTTAAAGAACAGAGGATGAATTGCTCCCTATTTTCAATCTCATATTTGTGAGGACATTGGATGATACTCCTATAAGTTATAGGCCAAATCACACAGTATGTTTGGTTGTTTAGCTGCATTTGAGGAAGAAATGAGTTACTTAATAAGGGATAAAGATCCTCACACCCTGCTTATAGGATAGAAATGGATATTGAGAACAATTTGAAATATGGAATCCCTAAGGGTTATTTCACTACAAGAGCTTGCTATCCAGAGATACTAGATATTGAAGAGAGGTGTGAGTCAAGAGTTGAATATCAACATCAAAGCACCTCCAATCTTGTTGACCATAGAAGACATATTAAAAACTATGATTTATATCAAAATGTGAGTGAAAAAGAACTTGTCTCAGACAGTGGTTATGCCTCATATTAGTGAAGACAAGGTTAATGAAAATTTATATGATACAAATGGTACAAAGATGGAAGTAATTTTAGTGGCTACACTAGGTGATAAAATTACTACTCCTTTCAGTAAGGACGCCAAACAAAGGGTCTATCTTCAATCTTATGGTCCAGATGGATTTGATAGCCTGTATCAAGAAGAATTGGAAGATTGTACATCTGATGAAGATAATGATAAGATGCAAGGTTTTGGTGCGACAGATTCATTTTCTCAGGGATTATCTGTGTGTAATGATGAAACTTTGAACATTGTTACACCATTCTTTATTAATGATGTCTATAAACCAGAGATCTCCATGGTATGTTCCAATGAAGAAAATATGCTTCAACCTAAGCTTATGCCATGTCAATGTATTCATAGTGATGAATGTGACGAGATAGTCCTCATAGATATTCTTGAAACAAGGATTATAAGTAATGGTATACTACCTATCCCATTACAAGAAAAAAATTATGTAGTGGATCAAATTGTTCCCAAATTCTCAAATCATGAAAACACATATGAACCAACATGAGTGGTTGAAAAGGATAAAGGAAAGGGTTAGGGCAGTTATGACTATTTTGTTGAAGCTTATGAGAGTTACAACATTGAATATTATGATGTTGAAAGTTGTTACAACTTAGATTATGATTACCTTATGCCTAATAAGAGTGAGTGTGAATTTGAGCTGGGCAATAGTTTCAGTGAAGTTTTTAATGCACTATTTGATGAGGATGCAGATATAGATTAGCCTGTGCTTTGCCTAAATATTTTTGAGAAAGGTTTTCATATGATTTCCAATCCTTTGTATGGGGAGGAGGTTGAAAACCCAGAAATTGTGAAGATTGACCAAAATGTGAATGCTAAATTAATTTCCTTCAATGAAGATCAATTTCCTTCCATGGCTGGTTATGATGGTAGTGTTGAAGGCGTCTCTAACACCTATGGATATGGTATTTATAATAAGGATGGTGTCTCCTCTGGCCTGAAGCTTGTTGCTCCCTTGTTTATATAAAAGGGAAATCAGGGCCATGAGACAAGGGTCGATAAATTTGGTCCGGAAGTTTGGATCCAAATCCTTGGTCATATATAGTAGGTCTAGGTGAAATGAGTAGGTTGTAATAAGAATTTGTAGAGAAAATAAAATGGGTTTTTTTGTCTTAATTTGTTGCAGGTTCTTGAAGGAGTTATATGTAATATAATTTTTAACAAAAAATAGCATATGAAATGAATGAAAGTATTATCCAAATTCATTTTCTCCAATGTATGGCTCTGTTATGTTTCTGAATGAGTAAGATCAAGGGTTTTTCTCATTTGTTGCATTGTTGTGATGTATGTTTCTTCTATCTTATGCTTTGACCTAAGGGGTTAGTTAAATTGCTTAGATAGGATTTGCAGACTAACAACGCTTATATAGGGATTCTGACAAATATTTTGGGTTGGGATAGATAGGTGAGATACATTGTAAGGCAGTGTTATCTCGATATATTTAGCTATTAGATTAAGGTTTCTGTTGCATTTTTATGTTGCATTCTGCATTTTTAGTTTCCCAATGGATAAGACACTGATCGCCACCTACAATCATTTTCTATGATATTTCCTTACTCATAACTCATCGACAACTTTCTATAGCTTTGAAAATATCAAAATATCTTTTCATTTTCTGTGTATGATGTTGCTTGTCAAAAATTTGTCTCACACTCCAAAGCAAGTTGAGGATCACTGAGAGCTAGCCACTCTATAGCATTCAACATCTTTGTTGAGACCCCTTTTAGGAGTGAGATCATCTGCTTTGTTTTAATGTTGCCTGTAAGTGTGGTGCAGAGATTACAGAAGCATTAAGGGAACACCCTCCCGGGTTTTGCAAAACCCGAAGTGTAGAAGGATAATCAGAAAATCCTTGTTATATTGTTGGTCCAAGTCCTTGAGTTTTCTAAACGCTCTGAAGGTTGGCCCATCCATGCATGATTCGAGGGCCTAACTTGGTTTCTGTCCCTGGGGCAGTGTAAAAACCCCACCAAGTGCATTTTGGGGAACCAACATGACCTATCTCTTTTGTTCGCTTGGGTAGGGGACAATCTAATACTTATCAAATATATTTGATCACCCAATCGCATGGCTATCTAGCATATTGCTACCCATACTGGCAAATATCTCAGCCTATCATATGGTTATCCATACTGGCATAAATCATCACCTTATCACATGGATATCTCGCATATTGATACCCATGCTGATGCATTCTCACCCTATCGTATAGCTATCTATCATAACACACTTTGATATCCATACCTATGTATCTCATATCACAACAACTATTTATCTTGTATCTTTTTGTAATAAGGGGCTTTCCTCCAAAGCAAGGTTTGTTTCAGTTACACTATCTTATCTAGTAACAATCTTAAATCCATCCTTTATCTCATCATCTGACATGCTAGTATGCAGCTAGTATGTCTGTGATGTATTGGTTAGCAATATTTATTTCAAGCTTAAGTTTCATCTCACTGGGGGCAACCTCGTCTATTCAATGAAAATCTACCTCCCTATCTCAATTCTCTTTATCTTCTTCTACTTTAGCTTCACATCCATCAATAAAGACATGCTTGCTAAAGTGGGGGAAAAATGTAATATAAAAAATTACACCTTATGCAACTTAATGCAACAAATGGCACCATCCTTCATGTCATTAGAGGATGTGTGATACCATCTCTATCCTTTTGTCCATTGGGATCACTTTGTCAGCTTCAAACTAGAGTTTTGCCAACTCTATCGACTTGTCACCTTCGGGACTCTAGTGCGACATAGAGATGTCCACGTAGTGTGCTAGAGTCACGTGAATCTAGCAGTCTATAGGTGGTTGATTGAGTGTTACACCTGCGCTTGGAAGGAATCGTAACATCACTCATTGTGCCCACTGACGTCGGTTTTTGGTCCAAAGCCTATATCTCTCTTGTTTGATGACATTTTTGGGATCTTTTGGCATTTTGAGATAATTTCTTGAAGGTTGGAGATTTTGACAATCTCTTTGGGCAACATTCATAACTTTTCTCAAAAAGACCACCATTGTTGTAGCTCTCCAGATAATTCACAACACCATTTTCATAGCATCTCAGAAAGGGGATTTTACTCATTCTCTTTTTCATTCATTTTATGCATTATCACTCTTTTATCTTGCATTGTCTTTCCATCATCTTTATTATTTATTTCCCTGTGGTTTTATCTAGGTTGTTCATGGAGGTGGAAACACCAATAATGAGGGTCTGACTTAGGTAGACTCCAAAATACAACCCCCAACATTTCCTCTCTTGCTTGTGTGCAGGTAGACGATCTCGCAAGAGTGGTCACTTTGCGGGAGGCTCCAATCGTGGACCAATTGTGAGTTTCTTAAACCATTTCTTTCCTTCTACTTTATCCTAGTTGTTTCGTATTCCATAGTTACTAGATTAGTTTTATCATTTTTTGTGTTTTTATTATATTATAATTGCATATGGTATTCTCTGTATGGTTTTTGTACCTCATTCATATAGGATGACAGCGCACCGCACTAGTGTCCTAGAACTATACACTCTTCCTCAAGACAGAGGCTTGGCAAAGTTATCTGAGAGTCTTGGATTGTGATTTGTCGATTCAGTCTATTATTTTCATCCCTTGACTCACTCTTAGTGCCAATATAAGTGAGGTATTGGAGGATCAGTTTGTTCTCTTGGGTTTATCATCTTTGAGGTAACAAATTACCTCCATTACATAATGAAAAAAACAAATGCCTCGTAATGGTGAGGTATGTGATAAGACTTGTCGACCTCTCAGCAAGCTGAGATACCCAATAAGGAATCAACTACCCACTCAATCTTTAAATTCTAGTCCTAGTTCTTGGAACCAAGCTGACGATCCTACCACCAAAAATAAATGACTCAATGCCATATATGCCAAGTCAATTTCCACATGGGAAGTCTATCTTGCCAAATCAACTCATTTATCCAACAGATCTTAATTAAAATTCAACTTTCATTTCCTCAACAACCAAGTGTCAAATCAAAGTCTGATTCAGATTGAACCAATAGAAACACATTTGGTTCCATCTATGGCCTTGTTTTCCAACTCATCCATCTCTTTGTTAGCTTCCCTCAAAATATGATTTACCATGAAGGTATCAAAATATTTTAATAATTCTAAGGCTCTTTCAAGCAAAGCTTTAAGTCTTCAATTTGGCATTGTCCCCAATCTTACTGCATTAATGACTAATGTTGAATCTCCCTCTATTTCAACATTGTCAATTTCTAAATCTCTACACATAAGGAGCCCATGGATGAGGGTGTTAAATTTCGGTACATTATTCATATCTTCCTCTAAAGAAATGACAAGTTTTCCAACTATCTCTCCTTTTCACTTTCTAATAAAGCAACCCGCTCTAGAGGGATCATGGTTTCCCCTAGAGCCCACATGAAAGTTTAATTTGAACCAACTTTTTTTGCTTGCAACTGTGCAGAGTTATAATCTCCATCCCTGGTACCAATGGGTGGAATTCAAATCACATGCCATCTAAACCTAATTAGACCATTCCATTCAATGAATCTACCAGTCTGACAACTGCTAGAGAACACACTATTATTCATGACCTCCACAAGAGTAGCCTCCACTTTAGATTCAAAATATTCAATAAAAATATCCTTGTTTTAAAAAATGTGTCTATTTTGTTCCTTCAAGATCTGCCAGATAAAAAAATGAGGGACAAATAACACACAAACCACTGAGAAGCCCCGATCAAGGCCTAATTGGGCAGCATTGAAATATGGTCATAATATAATTTGATAAGGATATTTTCCAATCTAATTTTGCACACATCCACCTCCATTATTCATATAAGAAGGGGCATCCAAGAAGAAGATGGTCAATGCTTTCTTCATTTTTTTTTGCAAAGCACCCACCACGAGAGTTTTTCAAACCCCATTTTCCTAAACCTTCTTGTCATTAATTTTTTTTTTGAATAGAAGCCCAAGCAAAGACCTTGGCTTTGGGAACACATTTCTTACTTCAACACAGTTGTAGGGGATATCTATCTTTGCCATATCCTTCAACCTAGTAGTAATTATATACCCATCTTTGGCATTGTATAGACCATATTTAGAGCCAGCCCATATCAAATTGTCTCCACCTCTTCTAAAGACAATCCTTCTTTTGTTAACAATCCTTGACACTAAAGCTAATTCCTCACATGGAAGTGGGAGGCTAGATATATCTTTCCAATTCCAACCCAAAATTGTATCCTCTTGGGGAAAAAGTGACATAATCCCTCACTTTTCTCCCATAATGTTGCCTAAGGAAGGCTTTGGCTTGCTCAATTGAAATTTTTATATCTCAACTTGGATACCTCCCCCACGAGTCTTCCCAAAATAGAGCAATCTCACCATCATGGATATCCCATGAGACATGGTCAGCGATGACAAATTTGCATTTCATCAAGAAGTTCCAAACACGCGACCTCTTGGAGGGACTATCAATCTTGAGAATATATGTAGGTTCATTACTATTGAGATATTTAGAATGAAGTATCTTAGCTCACTTCAAACCTAGCTCCTTGATCATTTTCCAGACCAGTGTAGCCCCAAGAGTTGTTTTTTTGCCAATTATGATCTCTAAGCCCCACCCTCCCATATTATTTTGGTTTGTAATTCTTATCCCATTTAATGAGGGACACTTTGTCCTTTTTAGCGAGTCCTTGCCAAAAGAACTTCCTCATTTTTTGGATAAAGGTTGTATTAGCTCTAGAGATAAGAGCAAGATAAGATTTATGAGACAAATGGGAAGAGAGGAGAAGACTATTTTCAACATCACTAACCTACCAACCCAAGATAGCCACTAACCTTTCTATGAATTCATTCTCTTGTCAAATTTATCTTTCAAAGGATCCCACAATTTGGAATTTCTCAATCCCTTATCTAAAGGCAAACCAGAGTAGGAGCATGACAACTTTCCTTTATTAAAGTTTAGAATGTTCAAGATTTCTACTTCTTTCCTCAGGGGAGTCATTACAATTTTTTAATTTAATTGTCTTGGTTGATCTCCTACCTAGAGGCTATGACATATAACTCTTAACACTTTAAAAAATTGATGGGCCTCTTTCCTTTTGGCCACTCCAAAGAGTATCACGCCATCAACAAATTGCTAATGAGTGACTGTAATTGTTGGCATTATGTGAACCGGTATGTGGACATAATGACATTGTATGTTGTCATTGATGTCAATATGTTGAAGAGGTATGAACTGGCATATGTGAGAACCGGTATAACACTGTGAACCAGCATTTATGCCAAAGTGAAGCAGTGTGCTTATTCAAGGTGAACCGGCATATGGTTATGGGAACCGGCACATGGAAGCATTGTATGACTACCGGTTGGTAGTCTCAACTTCAGGGTTTCCGGTTGAAGTGCTTCAAGCCTGTATGGCCCAATCGGTGATCTTTGTGTAATGAGTAAGCAGTATAACAAAGAACAAATCATGTTGCCATGTTAGCCTTGTGCGCATGAAGGATCTTGCATGAAGAAGACTATCCCTATCTACCTCAGGAATGTGCAAAGTTTGTAAACGGTGAAAATGCATGATAGATTATCAACCGCCATGAAATCGATGGATAATGAACGATGGAGAATGTCTTGAGATTTATTCAAGATCTACTGCATTAATACAGTATGATCAACGGTCAGGATTGAACTGTTTGAATTCCTTAACCTAATAGGTCTAGGGTTTAGGGTTTATGCTACTGACCTGTCTATTGTCCTATAAGGTCGATGTTGTGATTCTTTCAGAGGTTGTTGGTAAAAGCTGTGTGTGAGTATCCAAGAGAAGGGATACGAGATCCTTACTAGACCAGAGGAGAGAAGTGATACCTACAAAGTGTAAGTGCAGAAGGTGAAGAGGAGCTTAAGCAGATTTGCATTGGCATTAAGTGCTGTTATCAGATCATTGTAATACCTGTTGATCTCTAACCACCTCAACAGTTGGAAAATCCCCTAACAGGGTAGCCTTAACCGGCTTGCTTTAAATCCCTTAATAGGGTAACTCAAAGTTATTGAGATCTAGAAAGCTAGAGAGCTCTGGAAATCCTTTAGCTATTGAGTTCTTGAAATCCTCTAACAAGGTACTCTTAACAGGGTTTAACCCTTAACTGGGTATTGTAGCCATCCCTTAACTAGGTGATCTCTAACAGGATTGGTTCCTAGCAGAACCTTTTGTAATGTCTTTAACCGGACAAGGCTTCTAACAGAGCGGACTTCCAAAGAGTTCAACAAAAAGCTTGTAGGTATTCATCCCCATTGTGGTTTTTTCCAGTTGGGTTTCCACGTGAAAAATGTGTGTGTCATGTGTCATGCTTTCATCTTGTGATACTTTGTTATTGCCTGTTAAGCATATGATAGTTCTGTGTTTTATGCCTATCAATAAAACATGTTGAACTAGCTATTGTGAAGATATGATGATAGATTACCTGTTCATGCATAAGGGTGAAATGGTAGTGTAGTTTTGAGTTGAGTGGAAAACTTAGTGAGCAACCAGTTTATGATCATTTTAGTTGTTTTGAGTTTTACCGGTTGCACTCTGTTTCAAACCGGTGTCACTGTTTGCCAGTCATTTGGAGTAATTGCCACTGAACCGGTTTAGGTCTGTATTTTGTCTGTACTGATTCACCCCTCCCCTCTCAGTACTGGTTTGGTACTATTCGTTCATCATTGAGTTATCAATTGGTATCAGAGCATCCTCCAGGTCCCCTGTGTTATAAGCTTAACCGCTTGAGGTAAAGATCCTAGACAAATGATGAAGAGGGAAGGTCCAAAGTTTAACAGGGAAAATTTCGGTATATGGAAAGATAGGATGAAGATATTCATCAGAAGAATGGGTGTTCAACACTGGAGTTATGTTGAGAACGTCTATGTGGTCCCTACCAGTACTCTCACCGATGACCAAAAGAGAGAGATACAAGAAAATGGGCAAGTCATGGAAGCCCTTATTAGTAGTCTATTTGACATTGAGTTTATTGATGTTCAGGACAAGGTAAATCCCAAAGAGGTATGGGATGCTCTTGAAAATATCTATGGTGGTGATGAACATGTAAAACAAGCTAAGGAAGAAAGCTTGAGAGGGAAGTTTGAAGATATGCAGATGGTTGAAGGTGAGACCATTCAACAGTATGGAATAAGAATCAAAACAGTTGTTGGAGAAATTAAGAGTGCAGGTGGTAAAATAGAAGACTCCACTGTGGTAAGAAAAGTCCCAAGATCCCTATTGTCGGTCTATACAATAAGGGTTGCTGCTATTCAGGAGCTGAGATCAATAGACAAGAATAAGGTATCCTTGGACTCCATCATAGCAAAGTTGACAACCTATGAGCTAAATAGTTTTGATGGCAGTGTTCAAAAGACTAAATCAACTTTTAGAGCTTTTGCTGTACCATCTAGGAAAGGAAAAGAAGAAAGCACTAGTGGTGAACCAAGATAGAGCAGAGTAATGGATGATGAGGAGTTTCTGATGGAATTTGAAGCTCTACTTGCCAGGAAGCTTCCTCAAGGAACTGGTAAATACAAAGGAAAGCTAAGTTTGAAATGCTTTTCTTGTAATCGGATAGGACATATTGCTATAAACTGTCCTAACAGCGATATCAAGGACAAACCAGAAAGGTTCAAGAAATTCAAAGGAGGAAACTGGAGAAACTGTTTTGTGGCAATTGATGAAGGTGTCATAGATGAAGAATCAGAGGATGAAGAAAATGAAGATATTGTGTTTGTTGCTGTCAAAGAAGATGTGTCAGACAAGAAGGCTCTTGTCTCCCAGTTTGATAATTCCAATGAGTGGATCATTGATAGTGGCTATTCTCACCATATGACTGGTGACCGGAGCAAGTCTCTATCCTTGGAGGAGTATGATGGTGGTGTGGTTCGCTTTGGCAATGATGCACCATGCATGGTCAAAGGCAGAGGGTCCATCTCTCTGAATGGAAAGAGTAGTGCTGACAATGTGTACTGGGTTGATGGTCTCAGACACAACCTTTTGAGTGTTGCCCAGCTGAATGATAGTGGCCTCACTTTGGAATTCAAGAATGGAATTTGCAGAATCAAGGGAAAAGATGGTGAATTGGTGGCCACCGGCATGTAGACCAAAGGTAACCTATTTCAGCTGAATGCAAATATAAGCACACATCTTATGGCCAAATTTGATGATAGCTGGATATGGCATAGGAGACTCTGCCATGTAAACTTTGACAACATTGTAAAGGCCAGTAAGATCAAGGAAGTTAGAGGATTGTCGGTGCTAAGAAAACTGGATAATACCTTGTGCAGAGAATGTCAATTGGGGAAAATGTCTTCCTCAACCTTTAAAGGTAAATCTTTCACTGCTGACAACTTGCTTGATCTTGTGCATACTGATTTGTGTGGTCCTATGAAAACTAGGAGTGTGCAGGGTGATAGGTACTTCATGAATCTCACTAATGACTGCTCAAGAATGATGTGGGTCACATTCTTGAAAGACAAGTCTGAAGCCTTTGTAAAGTTTAAAGCTTTCAGAGCATTAGTGGAGAAGGAAAGCGGTAAAAGGATCAAGTGTCTGAGAACTGATCAAGGAGGGGAATTCACTTCCGGTGAATTCAACAAGTATTGCGAAGAATTTGGCATCAAGAGACAACTGTCTACCCCTCGGACTCCACAACAGAATGACCTAGCAGAGAGGAATAACTGGACTGTGGTTGAAGCAGCTAGAACCATGTTGATTCAAGGAAAGGTAGCTCACACCTTTTGGAGAGAAGCGGTGAGCACTGGAGTCTACACAATGAACCGGGTACTCATCAAGAAAGGTAAGGACAAAAATCCTTATGAGTATTGGACTGGTAAGACACCTGTGGTTAGCTACTTTAGGGTATTTGGTAGCAAATGTTACATCAAGAGGAGTGAACATCAAGGCAAATTTGAAGCTAAATGCGATGAGGGAATATTCCTAAGATATTCTACCAAGAGTAAAGCTCTCAAGTATTACAACAATAGGACTCAGAGAATTATGGAAAGTATCAATGTAAGAGTTGATGAATCCTCTGAGAAAACTAAGGAAACCGACAGTAAGCAAGCTGTAAATGAACCGGTTGCAACTTTCTGGGAACTGGTTGTCAGTCAACCAAGTACCAGTAACAGTGTTCTTGAACCGATGAATGCTGATACTGATGTAGATGAGGACGAAGAGGAAAAGCAAGAAGAACCAGTCAAGACCATTCCTCGGTATGTCAAGCTGAATCATGATCCTAAGCAAATCATAGGAGATAAGGATGCAGGAATCCTTACAAGAAGAAATATCAGAGAAAACTCATGTATGATCTCTAAATTTGAGCCTAAATCATTCAAAGAGGCTCATAAAGATGAAGACTGGATCAAGGCAATGGAAGAGGAACTTGACCAGATTGAGAAAAATGGTACATGGTCCTTGGTACCCATACCAGAGCATAAAAATGTCATTGGCACTAAATGGGTGTTCAAAAACAAGTTGAATGAGGATGGCACAGTGATTAGGAACAAAGCTAGATTGGTGTGCAAAGGATATGCTCAAGAAGAAGGAGAAGACTATGGAGAAACCTTTGCTCCTGTAGCCAGATTGGAAGGAGTTCATATGCTTCTTGCATATGCAGCTTTTAAAGGCTTAAAAGTATATCAAATGGATGTAAATTCTGCATTCCTAAATGGTGTACTTGAAGAGGAGGTGTATATTGAGCAACCAGATGGGTTTGCCCTATCTGAAGATAGTGACATGGTATGTAGGCTATATAAAGCCTTATATGGTCTAAAGCAAGCACCTAGGGCATGGTATGAGCACCTACATTCCCATCTTGTGAAGATTGGATTTGAGAGAACAAGTGAAGATAGCAATATCTACTTGAAGTCTGAAGGAGATCAGATCTTGATCTGTGAGGTATTTGTTGATGACATTATCTTTGGTGGTGATGACAAGATGAGTCATGAGTTTGCTAATGAGATGAAGGAAGAGTTTGAGATGTCACTCATAGGGGAGATTAAATTCTTCATTGGACTACAGATCCAATAGATGAAGGATAGAATCTTTATCACTCAGTCCAAATATGTCAAAGAGGTGTTGAAGACCTTTGGCATGGAAGATAGCAAATCGGTTGGTACACCGATGGTGACCGGTTGTAAACTATCCAAAGAGGATGACTCTGCATTGGTTGATGAGAAGGAATATCGATCAATGATTGGTAAGTTGCATTATGTAGTGCATAGCAGACCAGATATTGCACATGCAGTTGGCATTACTGCAAGGTTCCAGAAAAGTCCAAGAGAATCCCACTTGGTTGTAGTCAAGCAGATTCTTCGGTATCTGAAGGGAACTACTGACTATGGATTGTGGTATCCATATAGCAAGGACTTCAACTTGAAAGTGTTCACAGATGCTGATTGGGCTGGTAATGTAGATGACTGAAAGAGCACAATCGGTTGTGCATTCTTCCTTGGTGGTAGACTGGTCTAATGGATGAGTAAAAAGCAGAGTTGTATCTCTCTGTCTACATCAGAAGTGGAGTATGTTGTAGCTTTCATGAACTACACTCAGACAATTTGGATGAAGCATGTATTGAAAGGCTTCAAAGTTCCTGTATCAGAACCGCTAAGTATAATTTGTGACAATACTAGTGCAATTAATATCTCCAAGAATCCGGTTTTACATTCTAGAACCAAGCACTTTGAGCTTAAGTATCATTTCTTAAGGGAAAAGGTTCAGAACAAAGAGATTGTATTGGAGCACGTGTCCAATAAGGAGCAGTTAGTAGACATATTCACCAAGCCTCTTCCAAAGACTACATTTACACACTTAAGAGGTGAATTAGAGGTACTGCCCCTTCAAGAGGTGAACTAAAGGTATATGCTCCACATCAGTCATGTATTGCATAGTCAAATCTTTCTTCAGGATTGATGTGTTGAAGGATGCTACTCCTCAGGGGGAGCAACATGTGCCTCCACTTTGGCATTGTTGTCAAAGGGGGAGAAGATGTGAAGCGGAGAGATATCTTTGGTGAAGTGGAGAGATATCTTTGTATATTGCCATCAATGCCAAAGGGGGAGATTGTTGGCATTATGTGAATCAGTATGTGGACATAATGACATTGTATGTTGTCATTGATGTCAATATGTTGAAGAGGTATGAACTGGCATATGTGAGAACCGGTATAACACTGTGAACCGGCATTTGTGCCAAAGTGATGCGGTGTGCTTGTTCAAGGTGAACTGACATATGGTTATGGGAACCGACACATGGAAGCGTTGTATGACTACCGGTTGGTAGTCTCAACTTCAGGGTTTTCGATTGAAGTGCTTCAAGCCTGTATGGCCCAATCGGTGATCTTTGTGTAATGAGTAAGCAGTATAACAAAGAACAGATCATGTTGCCACATCAGCCTTGTGCACGTGAAGGATCTTGCATGAAGAAGACTATCCCTATCTACCTCAGGAATGTGTGAAGTTTGTAAACGGTGAAAACACATGACAGATTATCAACCACCATGAAATTGGTGGATAATGAATGATGGAGAATGTCTTGAGATTTATTCAAGATCTGCTGCATTTAATATAGTATGATCAACGGTCAGGATTGAACTATTTGAATTCCTTAACCTAATAGGTCTAGGGTTTAGGGTTTATGCTACCGACCTGTCTGTTGTCCTATAAGGTCGATGTTGTGATTCTTTCAGAGGTTGTTGGCAAAAGCTGTGTGTGAGTATCCAAGAGAAGGGATACGAGATCCTTGCCAGACCAGAGGAGAGAAGTGATACCTATAGAGTGTAAGTGCAGAAGGTGAAGAGGAGCTTAACCGGATCTGCATTGGCATTGAGTGCTGTTACCAGATCATTGTAATACCTGTTGATCTCTAACCACCTCAACAGTTGGAAAATCCCCTAACAAGGTAGCCTTAACTGGCTTGCTGTAAATCCCTTAACAGGGTAACTCAAAGTTATTGAGATTTGGAAAGCTAAAGAGCTCTCGAAATCCTTTAGCTATTGAGTTCTTGAAATCCTCTAACAAGGTGCCCTTAACAGGGTTTAACCCTTAACCGGGTATTGTAGCCATCCCTTAACTGGGTGATCTCTAACAGGATCGGTTCCTAGCAAAACCTTTTGTAATGTCTTTAACCGGACAAGGCTTCTAACAGAGTGGACTTCCAAAGAGTTCAACAACAAGCTTGTGGGTATTCATCCCCACCGTGGTTTTTCCCAGTTGGGTTTCCATGTGAAAAATATGTGTGTCATGTGTGATGCTTTTATCTTGTGATGCTTTGTTATTGCCTGTTAAGCATATGATGGTTCTGTGTTTTATGCCTGTCAATAAAACATGTTGAACTAGCTATTGTGAAGATATGATGATAGATTACCTATTCATGCATAAGGGTGAAATGGTAGTGTAGTTTTGAGTTGAGTGGAAAACTTAGTGAGTAATCGGTTTATGATCATTTTAGTTGTTCTGAGTTTTACCGGTTGCACTTTGTTTCAAACCGGTGTCACTGTTTGCCAGTCATTTGGAGTAATTACTGCTGAACCGGTTTAGGTCTATATTTTGTCTGTACTGATTCACCCCCCCCTCTCAGTACCAATTTGGTACTATTCGTTCATCATTGAGTTATCAGTAATATCTCTTGCCACAATGATTCCTTCTATAAATCTAGATGCTTGTGTGCTCTTGATGGCCCTTCCTAAAGCCTCTACCAAAAGAATAAAAAGGGAGAGATTGGGTAACCTTGTCTCAAACCTCTTGAAGCGCCCCCAAAAAAATTCAAGAAGCCATTTACAAAAATAGAATACATGGGACCCAAGATGCATTCAAAGATCTAGCTAATCCTTGTCTATTGAAACCAAAGGCATTCATTACCTTGTAAAGGAATCACCAATCAACCTTGTCATATGCTTTATGAATATCTAATTTAATCGATATTCTTTCTTCTCAAGTGTTCTAGAGAGAGTGAGTCACCTCTTGAGCTATTATGACCCCATCCAAAATTGATCTCCTTGGGATGAACTTCGTCTTCTCTTTTGAGATGATATTGGGAAGAAGGGGTTTAAGTCTATTTGCCAAGGCTTTTGTTAGGATCTTATATTAGTATTACAGAGGGATATAGGCCTAAAATATTCCAATTTTGAAGCATTCTCTTTTTTTGGAATGATAGCAATAAACGTGTTGTTCACTTCTCTACGATTCCTACCAGAATTTCTTAGTACTTCTAAAGCATTTGCTAATTCCTCCCCAAGAAGACCCCAACACTTCTAGAAGAAATCCACTAGAAATCCATTGAGCCCAAGAGCCTTATTCGGATGAAATTGTTTGAGGGCAGCTTCAATTTTTTCATATGAGAATCTGGCATTTGAGACTTTGTTTTGTTCTTCACTAGGGTGTGTGCAAGAAGTTGAATCCACTTTTTGGCCAAAAACTGGAAGTGTTTTCTCTGATTTTTCAGATTTTGCCACTTTTGACCTTAAAAATTGTAGCACTAAGAGATTGAATCTTGAAAAGAGTTAGTAATACAAAATGTAGCACTTGGAGTCTAGTTTTCAAATATGTATTTTATTTTAATACTCAAATAATAGAAATTGACTTTCATGAGGGATTTCTAAAAACCACTATTAAAAAATGTTTGTTTCAAGACCATACCATATTGCACGTGTATGACCACCACTTTTTGACACAAATAAAAGTTTTTATTCAAACCCTTTTGGAAAAAGATTTTTGACACATTTAATATTGATGAGGATATCTTTTTATTTTTATTTTTTTGAGTTTTTTTAATTAATTTTCTATTGGCCATATTTCTTGTTTGAAAAACCCCTCGTGTATGACCATTATAATTTGATCTAAAATTATTATTTTTTGAATCTTTTTATTTAATTGAAAATAATTCTTTGTAGATTGATTTCATATAGTTTTTTTTCAAAAAATGTAAAAAACCAAAAAGTTATTAAATAAATAAGAAAACATAATATTTCAAGTTTATGGACCAAATCCAATATAAATTAATTAAAAAATAGAAAAAGTAATCAAATCTTTAAAAAATTACATATCTGGAATCTACACAACATAATCTCTAATGGGTTTTTATTTCATCTATAATTTTATAAAAATGGGCATCAAATATATGCTAGAAGATAGTAATTTGTTACTTACATAGTCCAACCTTGTACTTGTAGATCCAAGGCTTATGTTTGGGAATTAAGGCCTCAGCCGACTCGAATCTTGAGGCACATATTAGGGTATTTTTTTCCATGAAAATAATTTCACAAAACCGAGTCGTGTTATGAAACAAAACGGGTCCCCATTTTAATTAGGGCTCCAAAGCATAATATGGGGCCCCGTTTTTTTTTAGGGTTGGTACCCAAAACCAAAATGGAGCCCTGTTTAGAAAATAACAAGGCCCCATCCCTAGCGGCAATGTTCCCAACATATGTACTTCCCCGTAATTGTGACCCATCTTCTTGGACCCACCTAATAAATTAGCTTGGGGATCTGTTGTAGGAGATCATCTAGTTGAGGTGTTGACCATGAGCCATCCCAATTGTTTAGAAAATCTTGATAGCAACTAATAATATTATTCCTAATTTCTTCAGTAGCCTCAATTAAGGAACTTTCCACTTGCTCAAATTTATAAATTTTGTTAATCCCTCTTTTTTTCTTTATGATATTATGAAAATACTTGGTATTTTTATCCCCTACCTCCAACCAATTCTCTCTATATTTATTGAGGAGAGTTAGATCAAAGGATCTTAGATCAAAATTTATTAGATATAACCTCTCTACTTCTAAATTATATTTGTAATGGAGTCACAATTGCACCTATCAAAATGCTAATAAAAAAACCACTTTTACATTAGCTTTTCGGGAGTCAAATGAATTCATTTAGAAGTTTTTTTTCAAAAGTATTTAGTCCTTATTATAAGCTTTCCAAGAAATATAATTTTTAATATATTTATGTTTTATTTCTTATGAATATAGGTTTTTCATTTTACATTTAAAAGGATTGTGTTTTACACGTGAAAATTTTGAAAAATAGAGAAAAAAATTATAAAAAATATATTTTCCCTAGGTATTTATATCCTCATTTCAACACAAAAAGAAGAAGTTAATTCAAATGTATACAATAATTTAAGTCATGCATTAGAAAATACACCTATGTCTAACTTATAATTACTTTGTCTAAAAAAATTAACTAAAAAAAATATATGTAACAAAAAATTATGAAAAAACATCCATTCACTAGATATTGGTGTGACAATTCTATATTTCAAAAATTAGGATTTCCTTCTCACTATAAAAAATGTTATGCATTACCAAATAAATGTCACTTTTGAAAAATGTTGATTATTGTAACTAATGAGTTATTAAAAGTAACATAAAAATAGGAACAATTAATTTCTAATTATTTTAAAAAAAAAATATTTAGAATCTATATGAAAAATCTCACAAATTAGTACTTCATCTTCAAATTATTAATTCTTTAGTTGCTATAGGTTTTAGAAAGTAAAGATATGATGCAAAATGTTGATTTCAGTGTCAAGTTTGGCAAAAAAGTGTAACCTAGTATTATGGGATCACTTGCTAAGGAATTTAGCATCCTTATACCACATATTTTCAAATTTGAATGAATATCTCTCAGGTTTCTCATCCCCTATAATAGTGAGCTTGATTAGATAGTGATCTAATCTCGAAAATGGCAGTATGTTGCCTTCTAATATGAAAGGAAAGGTTGTAAGATCCCCCCCAAAAATGAACCTATCCAGCTTAATAATGTTGTTGAAACCTGCATGCCTGTTTTTCTAAGTAAAGACATTATCTCCAAGATCAGTCTCTAGCAAATTCTTTTTGATTACCTACTCATTGAAGTCCTTCTAAGACTATCCTAGTCTGGATAATACCCCTCTCTTATCCTCTATGAAGTATTGCATTAAAATATCCTTTGATAATAACATGTGGATGAGAATGTGTGTTCAAGAAGTTATCCAATTCAACCCAAAGCCCCTTCTTATTAATGCAGGCTATAGGTCCATAGACATTGATCAAAAGAAAGTGTAGTTTGATTTCAAGCTACTAACCTTGCTACCAATACAATTAACTGCTAGCCCCTAATAGTTCAAATTTAGCTATGGTCGGGCTCCAAATGACAGCCAAACCTCCTGCTGCCCCATCTGATTGTACTTCTTCTAATTTTGAGTTCTTAAAACTTCTAATGAACACTACCATCTCACCTGAATTGAGTTTTGTCACTTTTAGCAAAATCACTTCAGTCTTGGTTAGGCCAACCATATGCTTGACCAAGCACTTTTTGTTAGGGGTGTTAAGGCCCATCACATTCCATAAATGGAGATTCATGGCTCCTTGGGAAGGGGGTCTCCCTTCCCTGCCTCCATAATTGTAATTTTAAGTTGTCCCTCTGCTTCTCCATCCTTGATTCTCAGCTCATTAAAAGAGTTCCTTCTAACTTTCTTGACTGATTCTCTCCCAAAGCTTGGCTTTTTCTTAATAGCCGGGGTTTACATGATACCCAACTTCTCCTGATCCAAAGATTTCAACTTATTGTCTAAAAACTTGAGATATCATTCTCCTGGTTTTCAATCTCCCCTTCTTCCAATAATTCTTGAAGAAAGGCTTGACTTTTTTTTCCCAAATCTAGAGGAAGATGTACACCAGCTTTAGAAGTGAAGGCATCTACCCTTGTGATCCCCAAAAGACCATTAGTCAACTCTAACTTTGACTAATCCTTATCTTCCAAATTCCTCTACTTGTTATCCCTAGTTTCTACCTAACTCAACCTCATAGGTTCACTCTCTAATGGAGGAGAATCTATCTCTTCCCCATCCTTAATTAAGTTTGCCTATTCATGGGGGTTTATTGAATTTTTACATATACGTTGGTGTTGGGATCTTCTTGCTTGGGAGATAGCGTGGCACTTGCCACCTCAAGTAGTTGTTGATTATTAATTTATTTGAGCATGTTTGCATCCTTCAACAAATATGCTAGCTCTTTCTCATCCCTTTCAACACCTTCCTTGTGAGAATGAAGACTCACCTCCCTATTAGGGATCACCAACTCCAAATATTGATTGGGGCTTTGAATGACCGATTCTTGTGGCCTTGAGGATGTTTTACTTGTTTTGCAGTTTGTTTGTAATCTTTTGATTGACAAGATCCATTTTCTTCTCATCCCTTTTGATGGTAGGTTCATTGTTTAAGCTATTTGTTTGGAAGCCTCCTAAACTACCTGCTTGGAATTTTTCCCTCAAAAGGAATTGACTAGGTTGCCTACCTTCCAGTACTCTTACATTTTGGATCCATCTTCCCCAATCTGATAGAATTTCTAGTTCCTTGTATACCCTTAAATCAGTATCCACTTTCGCATACATATTTTCTATATCCCTTATCTTGCCATTGAGAAAATCCTCTTTGAGCCCTAGGAATGAACCTAACACATTTCTTATTCTAGTGAGAACTTCCTCACTTCAAAATTATGCAGGCAGACCTACCAAACTTAATTACATTGGTAATGTTTTAAAATTATGTTTTTCTGGATCAAAGTTTGGAGTCCAATTTATCCTATGAAAGCTAGATCCCTTAAAAAAAATTGGTTTGCCATATAGAATCTCATACTTCAAATTTTGATTTATACATTCTAATAGAAATAAATCATTTAGGAGAGGTCAAATAATTATCTTTCCATGATATGAATCCCTCCACCAATCCATTAACTCCTTATCGATTCCTCCAGTGCCACACCATTTAATCAATAACACCATATCCTTCAACTGATTAGCAGTTGGGGTTATAAGCTTTGACGACATCATAAAAAGATTGCCACCAAGGCTTTTCATTGCCTTGACACCACGTGTAATGCCTCGTCAGGAACCCCAAAGGAAAACCCACAACAAGGGTGAAACAATTTTTTATTTTTTTTTAAAGTATAAACATAATAGGTGCATAACACACAACATGCATGATAACACAAGCAAAAGACTTACACCAAAATTCCTTAAGGGTTACCAACAAAGAATAAAACCAAAAGACAAATTTCATAATTAAGGTTAATCCAATAACCATCATTAACTTAATTATCACAAGAAGCCATAAGAAATACATATTACACCATTGAAAGATTGAAAGGATACAATATAATTCTCTCTTCAATAAGCATTTACACATATCATAAAGGAACTAATAAAAACATCCCAAACATAGGATTATATTGCTCTTCCAATACATAGCCTCTCAATATACATATAGAGATACAACTTAACCAATTACAAGGTTACAAAAGATCATGATACAATGACCACATAGGTCTCCAAATAACAATAATCTCCAAACATGAGATAAGCATGAGCCACGATCCACAGAACACCTGTGACGCCAATCCTAACATGAAGGTATGAAAAAGTACATCCGATGGGAAGGGGCACTACCACCTGACCATGTAATTCCCAAAATAGAATCACCCCATCATGCTAGGAGATAGCTAAGGACCCTGAAGCAAGCAAAAGCATGACATGGTCGATAAAATAATACGACTCCATGACAACACAAAGAGACTCCACAATAATCCAGGTGACTCAGCATCACAAATACATTAGTGAACCTAAAGAGAGAGTGTCATCACATAGCTTAAGATGGATACCATGGTACAACCTCCATAGGTCTTGACTCACTGACTTGGTAACCTCTCCCGAATCTCCGGTTCCAACTAAATCTCATGCTGACCCTACACCAGCCCTTCGCGAAGACAAGGTGGTCGGTTTGCCATTCCAGGTCTTCTCACTACATTATGAGCCTCAATGCAAGCACTCACCTATGTGTGAGGTACAATATATTTATTAATGTTTGAGAACTACCCACCTAATCAATTAATTAGATTATCACTTATTATCCAACTTCGCTTGTTCGTAATGCCTACCACTTTGGGTGCAACCCCCAAGCGAAAGCCTCTCTCTCAAAGGACACTAAACAAACATGGTCACTCCTCGAGAACCCTATGGCGAAGCAGACAACCATAACACCACTATCCAGAACAAGTGGTCAAAACAATGACATGATGACTCTTGGTTAACCATAAGGAAAAGACACTACATGGTTAAGACAACAAAGTCATCATATATCACTTGGTCAAAGGTACTAAATACGCCACCACAGGATGACTGAACCACAGACCAAACATCACAGAATATAACTCTTGCAAGGAAAACTAATTTTACTAAGTCCATATTCAGACAATCTTTGAGAACATCAACATCATAAGCACTTGCAACATCATTGATTGAAAATGAAATAAAACACTCTTTTACCATTCAATTTCCAAAGCAATATTCCATCAAGGATAAAATTCACATCAAATACTCAACCAAATAAAAAATATGAATTCCGAACAAGCATTTAATTCATTTCTAGAATATATCCAAATTAACCAATTTGAATTCCTAATTCATGCCTTGATTTCCATTGATAAATTTATTAAACTACATAGTAAAAATCACATGAAAAATCACCATTTCATTTAACACTAAAACCACTTTAAAATATATATCATTTTATAAAAATTAACTTCATTGCATAAACCAGTTTGTACTAGGAAGGGTACAAGGTCAAGCGGTGGCCAGGGTCGACCCGCAGTAGTGTTGCCACCAAGGCAACAAACACTACTTGCCAGTAGTACCGCTACCATTGGTAAGGGGCCTACTGACCGGTGGCACTGCTGCCAACCGGTTGCAGGCGTTACCATTCGGTAGCACTACTACCAACCGGTAGCACTGCTACCGACCGATAGCATTCCTACCGACCGGTAGCACTGCTACTGACCGATAGTAGTCCTACCGACCGGTAGTGTTGCTACCATTGGTAGCAACCGCTACCACTGGTAGCACTACTACCGATCAATAGCATTCCTACTGACCGGTAGTACTGCTACTGAACGGTAACAATCCCATCGACCGGTAGTATTGCTACTGCGTAGTAGTTCTGTCGACCGGTAGTACTGCTACCACATAGTAGTACTGCCGACCGGTAGTACTACTACCTACGGGCAGCAGACACTACCAATCTAGGTGGTGGGACTAGCCCGCCATGGGGTAAGGTAAAGTCCCAAAATAAAAAAAATCCAAAAACACATGCTTCCAAAGCATTCTAAAACCAATAAGCCACAAAATCGTTTAACATAAGAAACAATTCATTTCCAGATTATTTCATGGCACACACACAATGCCAAATCTAAAATTCAAAGGGATATTTACTAGCAAGGTAAATGGTGAAATAAAACACACTGGAAGCAATAGCTAACCAATTCTGGGCAAATAGATACTATGCTGCTCACAGCAGGCTAAATCTAATTCATTATATTCCAAAAAGAAGAGAAATCTAGCGAGTTGATTTTCAAGAACACACAACATACAACAAATAGAGAAATGAGCCATGTCTATCCTAAAAGCAACCATATGATTTAAGGTTCACAAAACCAACAACCACAGACATTCTTTCTTTCATTCCTGTCATTCCACAAGAATCTACAAGGAATTTTGCATATTTTCAAAACAAAGGAAGCAACTGAAAAATTCAAATTTAAATTGAAAACAAGAAGAGATTATCCAACCTTGAAGCAAACTAGCAACCAAAATGAAGGAAGAATCCCAATCCTTGCAAACCAATTCGAATTCCAGCTCCTCCTTCTAGAATGATTTACCAATTTTCTCTCTAAAATTTTGCCTCCTTACTCTCGTGAATCTTCAGGCATATATGGAAAAATAATTTTTTTAACCTAGACTTTCGAGGTTGAAAGTTATTTCATCTAATCAGATTTAAATATTTTTAAAACTTAAAAAGCAATCAGATTTACTTTTATCCAAAAACATTTCTTTTTCAACAATTAAAATGAAAAAGCTAAATGGAAAGGTAAAAAGAAAAGCTTTTTATTTTATTTCCTATTTTCCAAGATACTTTCTTTCAACATAAGCATAAATCATTTAAGGTCCACAATATATATTAATGCAACTTTAAACAATGAAATAAGCCATTTAACCATTTTATCTAGCAAATCATTAATTTAATTAAATAAATAATCTTAGAGCATAATAATTAACTAATTACGCCCACATAAGATAGCATCTTCTACTTAATTCAAATAACCATATAGGTGAACGAAGGCACGCAAAACAAAGAATGATCAAATGACGACTCACAAATGACCAAACCAAAATACTATGACTTGCATACCAGTCAGATGGGAAAGACAACCGACTGACAACACTCACACGAGTGTGACTGCAGGTCAAGTTAGGGTACAACAACTATCTCCTCCACTCCCATCGAACATATAAGGCACTCTCAGATCTGTGAAACTAGGTGGAGTTGATACCCTGTACCTACCCGATACTTGTACCTGCAATGTCCTACATCAAAGAACCACATGTGCATATAGACAAATATATATATATACAAACACGTCACACACAACGATGAAGGAGAGTCGTGACGTTCCCTGTCTCACCGGACTGAGTGAAGGAAAATCATGTCCTCGCATCCCATACACATGGAAACACACAACATATAAATATTGCATCACACATATAAAGTAAATGTGTCAGTCCATGATAATAATCCATAAAATAACATTAACCATAAGCACTGAGATACTGCATAAGATCATACACCACAAATCTAGATAAAGCATGAAATGACATCTCATAATATCTGAATCAATATATAATAATGTTCCACTTCAGTCAATCAAAAAATACAAAAAGAGTCTGATCAAGGAGGGGTACTACACCACGTTTTGATCGATTTTCCCTTTTGGGGAAAACCCTCCAATTTTCCCTTCCTTTGCCATACCTTATCCCCAAATTCTGATTTTGTTTCCTGTTCAACTTCCTCTAAGAGTTAGATCCTCTCTAGGCCCTCTTAATTGTATAGGAGAAGGCCCTGAGGTGACCACTCATTGAATCCTTCTTTTTTCCATCCTTACTTCCATTAGGGAGAGGATTTAAGTGTTTTTGATTCTCTATGTTGCATTCCATCCACCCATGCCAAGTGAAATCCTATTTGCTCCAGAGATGTGTTGGAAGTATGTATTGTTGTGGTTGTCATTGATGTCAAATTTGTTGTTTCGGATTGGTGTTGGTCCAGAATGTATCTGGTGTAGAGATATCTTGCTATGTTGGTGATGCAATTGTTTTATTGGTTGTTCTAGAAGTGTTCAAGTTCGAAAAGTGTTTCTAATTGTGTTTGTTACTGTTATCTTCTTTGGATATAGTTTTGGTATTGTGGATATGATAGTTTTATGGTCCAAAAATATCGTTGTGTTCTCTAGGTGTTGCAACATTATTCATAGCTGGTTGTGATATTCTATGTTAAAGATCTACCCTTAGGTTTGGATATGATTTGTGGAAGATTGTTTGATGTGTTATGAGGTCTCATCGTAGTGTGTGGAGATCCAAATCAGAGTTATGTGCATTGGAGGATATGTTTTGACCATTAATTACCTATATGGATGCGTAGCATGTTGATGTGTTGTTTGTTACGTTCCAATGATTGTGGATGAATGAATTGACCTTTGGAAGATGTGTTTTGGTCCTATATTTCTCCTAGAGTGGATCAATTTGTGTTTGTTTGGTCCAAAAGATTTATTTTGGTTCAGGATGACTTGGTTCAATATTTGATGATCTATCTTGTATAAAAGGATGAATGTGATTGAGTTGAGTGAGTGATGAGGTGTGGAGTGTAAATGTGTGATGTGAAGATAGCTAGTGAGGTTTGGTGAAGAGCAGAGAAGAAGAGTTGTGTTCTAATGATATTAAAATTGTGCTACGATTGTGACAAAGATATGAGACAGAGTGTTGGCAATTGTGTGTGCTGGTGTTGGTCACTTGATGTAGAGTTCAAGGATAGCTTCATGATCAGGAGATCCTTCTTTTCATATCTTTTGTATCTCAGCTTCAATTTTACATGTCCTCTTTTGTATCTTTTGTATCATAGCTAAGAGAGAACAAGAGAATCCAAACCAAAAGAAGATGCAACTCGATGTGAGTTGACATCAGAGAGAGTATGTGTCCTTGATATTGTCATCATGATCAAGGAGAAATTCAACAAACAAATGAAAAATATGATAAAATGATATCTTGCTCATCAAGAGGACAAGAATGAACACGCTGAAGAGAATCTGAGGGGGCATTCAAAGAACCCAAGATCTCTGTCAAACTGGTAGTTGGATGTGATGAAGGTACAAAAATTATTTCGGTAGGTGGAGGAGCAACTTGAGATTTTGATGCACTCCCAAGAAAGAGTTGAAAATAATTATGTGAGAAATGAGGACACAATTGATGCCCATATTGATTGCTCCCACAATACCTGCATCTGCAACCCTTATACATATACATGATTCACTCCTTAAGATATCTCCTAAATAGTACAAAAATAGAAAGAAGCCTTCAATACAATGAATATTCCACTCTAAAAACAACCATAATCTCCAGTGCCTGCAAATAAAGATGTATAGCTTCTTCTTCCTAGCAACTTCGCTTTGATACCATGTGAAATTTCACAGTTGTAGCTGCACAACATAGGATAGATCTAGCTAGAAGAAAAAATAAAACTTGCAGATTCAATGCACATAAGAAAAACAAAAGAGTAGATAAGAAATGAAATTGTATTAACCATTGTATTATTTACATTATGCAAATTCAAATTTATACAAATAATATCCACCAGATGATCAAAGAATTTACGATGAAACAAAGGCATAACAACCACATTATACAAAGCTTATGGTGAAAGAGATGGAGAAAACAAGATTAACTTGTTGTTTAAACTTCACTTAGTTGGGCTTATGCAAATATCATACGAATATAAGTGATGACCGTAAATCACGAGGAAGACTCCAAGAAACTGGTATTGCATGATATACACCGCTAACATTTTTGAGCTCATTTTCTTCTTCTACAAGGATCTTTGCTACCCTAAAATTGGGCTCTAACCCTACTTCTCTTAACCATGTTTCGAATAGGAGAATGTCTTTGCATATACATTCGTTGGGAATTCATGGGACTAGTGTTGAAAATCTCAAGTGCACAAAAACTGTTGAAATGATGTCGAGATCCATGAGAGCCACACTAGGTATCAATAACATGCTTTCTATTATTTTTTTGAATATTTCAAAATTGACTACTCTTTACTGTATAATTATGAAAACAAAGATTAAGATAATTTATTATTATTATTATTATTACTAATTTCCCATGAATATTGGGGATTATTGTTTTCAGATAATACTATTTCTATAGGCCAAAAACTAAGGTTCATATATGGGATTCTTAATAGTATTTCATGGGGGTTTCTCCTCTTCCTTGGAGTCAAAGTCATAACTGCTCATTATCTTGGACAATTTGAATCTCAAAAATCTATCTTGGTTTTACATTTATGCAGGACTACAAACGATAGGATATAGCATTGGAATAATAGGATGGGCCATTGGACTAAGGCCTGGCAAAATTACCCAAGGAGTTTCACATAATTTCCATTGTAACCTTGGGATTGGAATATTCACATTGGGCACTCTCCAAATATTTGCTCTCCTCTTCCGTCCAAAGAAGATCCACAAGCTCAGAAAATATTGAATACCATACCACATCTTGCTAGGTATGCATGCGTTAAGTATTGCGAATGTAATTGAGGGGATTAATCTCGTGGGTTTTTCAACCATTAAGCTTCTCTATAGCTTGGTCATTTCATCTCTTATAGGTTAGTTTTGGTAAAAAAATTTGTGATCTAGTTTAGTTTTGCTAATTATTTTCGCTATCTAGTTTCAACAGTAGATTTAGTGCCAGTAAATTGCTAAAATACTAGCATTGGGGTGACTGTATAATATAAATGAGCAGCTCATGGACAGAATAGGTTTGTGGAGAAATTTCGTTGAAATCTAAATTAGTACTTTTTAAAGATTATTGTCTTCTGATTCTTTATGTCCTTTCTTATACATTTATTTATTTTGCCTCTCAATGCTAAGGTAGTCTAAGGAAGCTATTTACTATCATAATTGTCATTGTTCTCATGTGGATCATCTTATAAAGCTTCTAATTGTGTTATAGCCTCCTATGCTGTTTTCACATCATCAAAAGAAATGCAGTCCATTATTAACTGTGAGGATAACTATAGAATTTAAGAATGGTTACCCTTAGTTATTGAAAGAATCCTATTAGAAATTGATTTGAATTGTGACTTTAATGTTTAGTTGATAGCTACACCTGTGTAAACTTTTAATGGGGAGACGATAATGAAAAAGACTTATTTGATATTGAGAAATGTTTATGGTGAGATCATGTTTGTGCAGCAAGCTAAATTGCTATGTTTCAGCGTTGAATTAAGTTTTATTTACATTTAATCTTTAATAAGGATTCCAAAATTCATAAAAACATAAGGTCAGCAACAAGGTTTGAGAAGGCAAATTTGTACTTTAAACATTATAGACATTTGAATAGGCGTCTCATAACTTACAAAGACATTTTGTACATGAATTTTGCTTTAAGCTGCTCATGGATTTTTCTTGCTGTTTTGAATCTATTTGGTACAAGTCACAATGTGAAATTCTTTGTCATCATCTTTTTCATGTATGGAGTCTAGATAAGGTCCCTTTGTTTGGCGTTACGCTTCAGTACAGTTGACCAAGTAGCATAGCCAACTACGCCACCAGAAGGGGCATAACCAGTTTTGGATTCAGGCGTAGAGATCAAGGCATAGACATCAGCGGCAATAAAAACAGAGGCGGGTTGGGTCATTAAAGGTATCAAAGTTACCAATTTACTAGTGTTAGAAGGTAAATTAATTGTAGCTGATCAAGTGTCGGTACAGACTAAGGGAAGCTTCTAGACATTCATATCTTTCACGTGCGGCTGTTCCAGAGCCTTCTTTCACCTGCCCACCATTAATGCTGCATCTAACTTCTGTCTACAGTTGACAGAACATTTAATGCGTTTTTGCAAATAAATTGATTGAATGGAAATGCTATCTCAGACCCATTTATGGGTTTCTCTCCTGTCTCTTCTCCTCTGTATTTCTGTGTCTATTTCTATTTTTATCATGGTATCAGAGCCGATGGTTTATGAGCTGCTTCGAGCCAGAAGAACTTGAAGCCGGTGAAGGAAGAAGTAGAAGCTGTCTCCTTGGAAGGAGAAAATCTCAGCATTTACAAAGCCTGCAGATCGCTGGCTTATGATATGTGGATATTCTGCCACTGCCAAGGAGGAAGGTTTAAAGCCATAAAAGATTGAAGTGATCATTGAGTCGCTGCCCAAAGGGAAAGAGCAGAAGCTAAAGTAGTTCTTGCAGTTGACTTGTTGAAGGACAGCCGTGTGAAGGCCGGTGTAGAAGTGTGCAGGCAGATAAATAATTGTGTAAAGGAAAGATCACTGTAGAGAAGAGGAGATCATTGCTACAGAAAAGGATATGGAAGAGATCGTTGGATCGTTATTGTGTGAGGAAGCTGCAGTATTAGAGATCGTTGCAACCAGCGGTGGAAGTTGTGTGCAAAGTGAAAGCTAATCATTGGAGAAGTGGAGAAGTGTGGCAAGTATGTGAAAGTCATACGTGGAACTTGAAGGTGTGATGATTTGTGCATCATTAAAGCATTGTTGTGATCCTCCATAGTATTGTACTATGTTTGTGAATGGGCATAGTTGATGAGTTTGTTTCTTTTTGGAAAAGTATTTTAAGGTAAAACAGAAGTGAGTTTGTGTAAGGGGTGCATGATCGGTGGTATTTGAGGTATCGAAAGTGTTTGGTTTAATATATTAATGAATCATGTATCTGAAAAGCGTTCCTATAGAATTGGCGAGCATAGTGGCTGGTTACCTATGTGTCTCGGTAGATGGTTTTCTTTTTATATGGACTCAATCATTTTAGAAAAAAATTCTGCAGTGATGAAAGTTTCCCCATTGTGATGGTCATTGGAACCATGTTAGTGCTGAGTCTCTTGTGATGGTTTGTGGTAAGCCAAAACCACTTGTTTGGGTAAAAAAACCCAAAGTAATATGAAATTCAAAGTGATTGTATCGGTTGGGGAAAACCCAAATGGTTATGGGTAAACCGGTTAAAAACCCAAAAGTTATTGTAAAAGAGAAGTTTGTAGCGAATTGGTTAAGGGTAAACTGTGAAAACCCAAGTGACTAGGGGAAACACAATTTGTTGTAAATGGGTACCTAAAAGGCTTAAGGCCAGAACCAATCCTTTTGAGTTTATGGGGGGATATCAAAAACAATTAGACAATTAATTTATGGGGGGATGTTAGAAGGTAAATTAATTGTAGCTGATCAAGTATCGGTACAGACCATGGGAAGCTTCTAGACATCCATATCTTTCACGTGCAGCTGTTCCAGAGCCTTCTTTCAACTGCCCACCATTAATGCTGCAGCTAACTTCTGTCTACAGTTGACAGAACATTTAATGTGTTTTTGCCTATAAATTGATTGATCTAAATGCTATCTCAGAACCTATTTATGGGTTTCTCTCCTGTCTCTTCTCCTCTGTATTTCTGTGTCTATTTCTATTTTTATCAACTAGATTCAGCATATATGCACATCTGACCCACACTAGATTCACTTCATGTGCTCTAAATACAACAATTTTAACGCTTCTTTTAATTCCACTCCTAGATTAGCATTAACAATTAAGATGCATTTCCTGTAGCATTTAAACAGTTCGAATGATTTTGTTTTATCAATCACACCAACTAGTAACCATTGGCAAACGTTACTGCTACATGCCACAAACATTAGCAAAATATACTGCTACAAAATTAACATTGGACATGCCACAAACATTAGCAAACAAAGATACACTGCTGATCTTCATCACAAATCAGCATAGGAGCACTCAGACAAAGGAATCCCCAAGGAAAAGTATAGAGGTGGGAAACTGGGAGCATTAACTTATTTAACAAACCATCTACTCTTGCACTTTCCAACATTGATACTTCAAAGAGTACATTTGAAAGAATCTCTACACGCGACAAACATTAGCAAACAGATTAGCATTCTTACTGCCCCTACTAGAGTAGCATGCTTATCCCACATTATTAAGTTCTCTGCTACTATAACCAGTTTGTTCACAACCCCCAGGATGGTTAATTCTGTTGCAGATATACTCATGTCACAAGTAAATACAAAAAATGGTATTAATAATCCAAACAAATGTGATAGCCCAATTGGGAGTGAAAATTCTACAGAACAGATTCTCGAACTCAAGTGAACTAACATGTACATGTGCCTATAATGGCTTGCTCAAATGGAAAAATAAAGAATGCCGCCAAATTATTATACAATACAAAGTCTCAAGTGTTCAGCCCAATTGTCATGGCTACATTCTTGATATAGACAAAATCTATTAACATACTTATCAAGTAGGCTAATGCCCAGCTATAGAACAAATCTCTTTTCTACAGCTGCATTACAGCTCTTATTTTTTAATGAGATCCGTGTTGTCTCTACAAACAACAAGGAATAAACAATTATATTGAACCATGAGGTTATGAGCGACGCATGCAAGGCCACTTACCTTCCCACGACGGATGAGTCGAAGGAAGGATAAGTATCTAAAGCGCTGAGAAAAGCTTTTCTATCAGCCACTGTTCTGTGATTAACTTGAGGGAAAGGCTTGTCTGGAATTGCAGGAATGATAGCCTCTCCCTCCAACATCTTCAATGCTTCTGCCATACTTGGTCTGAATGCCACCGTAACGTGTGAACACAAAATGCCCACTAAAACAAATCTCTCCATTGTACTCACTTCTCCACTCTCAAGCATTCTGCAATCTACAACTTCAACTACATTATTCGTTTTCAGAAGCTTCCATGCCCAATCAGTAATAAGGTATTCAGACGAACACGCCACAGAAGTATCCAGAGCCTTTCTGCCGCTCATGATTTCCAACAACAGAACTCCAAAGCTATAAACATCACTACGATCTGTAAAAATTCCATAGAGAGCATACTCGGGCGCCAAATACCCATGTGTACCAGCTATTTTTGACACGAGGTACGGTTCCCCTTCAGTTGTCATCCTCGCCAGCCCAAAATCCGCAACGCAGGCATTGATGTCATCATCCAGCAAAATGTTCTTGGCCTTGATATCTCTGTGATAAATCGGAGGTCGAATGCCCGAATGCAGATAACACAACCCCTTAGCGGCACCAATTATTATGTTCTTCCTCTGCTCCCATGTCAATGCTCTCCCATTTCCAAAAATGTGTTGATCGAGGCTGCCATTAGCCAGGTAATCGTAAACAAGAAATCGCTGGCACCCATCTTTGTCATCACTCGCAACACCGAATCCTCGCAGAGCCACCAAATTCGGGTGTTGAAATCTACTGATGATCTCCACCTCGTTCAAGAAATCTGAGTCTTCATCAACAGAACACTTCTTCATTCTCTTCACAGCAATCATCTGACCGTCTGGAAGTTTTCCCTTGTACACCATTCCAAAACTCCCCTGCCCAATTAAATTGGCACAACTGAAATTGTTCGTTGCCTCCTTGATTTGCCGTACATTGAACCACAATGTACCCATGTTGGGTTTCACTGCGTTACTCAAAATGCTTCTGTTAATTCTCACAAAACGCCTGTGCTTGTCCCCCAACTTCGTCCTTGCCCACCTCCAGTAACTGATTCCTATGCTGCAGAGCAAGATCA
Source organism: Cryptomeria japonica (assembly GCF_030272615.1). Lineage (NCBI taxonomy): Eukaryota > Viridiplantae > Streptophyta > Pinopsida > Cupressales > Cupressaceae > Cryptomeria > Cryptomeria japonica. Next base: position 182,473,338 of record NC_081409.1, read on the forward strand.
TAGCTATGGTGGCGCCCAAACAACTATATAAAACCGTCTCAAAACGAGCTCTGGGCTTCTTGGGTAAAAATGGAAGGCCGAGAATACAAGTGACGTCTTTTCTGCTCTTGGGTTCAAATTCATTGGCTACGCCAATAGCATAGAGATTTGCGAGAGAGTTACATTGCAGATTTGTTTCAGCTCCAACGTTTCTAATTCTCCCTAATAATCTTTTCAATACAGCTTTTCTGCTGTTATGAAATACATGGCAAGAAGTGGACACAGAGAGATCTCCTCTGCAAGCTGAATCCAATGGAGTTGGTCCCAGCTTCTCCATCCAGTCTTTTTTGGTTTGTATGCCACCGCAAAGATGAGGGCTTGATACAAATTCTGATATATCACTGAAACAGAGTGAGACCAAATTTGATTGAAGACCCATGGAGCTGATCTGTTGCTGAAATCCATTGAGGCATGCAATGGCAGAGCCATTGTCGGGGAGTAAAAAGATGGATTCGTCTCGGAGGAACTGAGCAAGGCCTACACCCAACACACTTCTCAATGTATTAGTACACATTTTCAGGTCTTCTGAGTTTTGAATTGAGTGACAGCTTGATGGGTTCCATGGCATTCGAGTAACGTAGTCGAGATTCATCGGACATTCTGGTTCTGCATTAACCAGTACCAAAACCAATACCGCCATCACCATGAACACCTCCATTTTCAATGACATTTTTCACAGAGAATGTTTGTAAAATATAGAAGGGAGCAATATCGGGTTGCTACAACTCTTGAGCACGAATGCCCTTTTATGTTTTTATTCTTGAGAAGTTTCGTATGGATGCTCAGATTTATCCCTGACTTTGTTTCGAGTTGGGCATCGCAATTAAAAAGGAGATGCTGTCATTGCAAAATGTTGGAATATTCAGCTTGTAAGCAAAAGTGTTCTTCCCTTCGCTTATTGAATTTGGATTATCCAGTCTGCTAAATTACAGAGAAGGAATCTGACGGATTTGATACGGCCTTTGGACTATTACAGAAAGAGGGAAGCCTACGTATTTTCCATTGACTGAATTTGGAAGCTTAGATAAATTGTGAACCAGCCAAGGACATATATGGATATTCGCCTTGTAAGAAAAAGCGTTCTTCTCTTTTCAAGCTTGATGTTGACCATATTAATGAAAGTCGACCAAATTATTGTGGGAATCTGATGGGATGGAAACGGCCTTCGGATTATTACAGAAAGAGGGAAGCTTACGTAGTTTCCATTGACAAATTTTGGAAGCCAAGGTCAATTGTAATCTAGCCATGCCTTCCTCCACTAAGGACATATATGGAATATCTTAAACTTTTATTTCACTGTGCAAGGAAACAAAACACAATTACTTTGGATAAAAATACTTTGGATAAAGGCTTGATAGGGAAATGCATTATTAATTGGATATGATTTTTTTTAATAAAATGTAAATGTATAATTTGGTTTCAAAGGAGATTAATCATTATGATGGAAAATTGTTATTTTTAAAATATAATGTGATGAGTGTCTTATGAATTTCAAGAGTATAAGTGAATATTGATCACTTTCATTTTGGTAAATTTGATTGACAATTTGTTTATTTAGTTTTTCTTTGTGGATTTGATTTTGATGATTGTTGGTCTCATTTTTTGATCTTACTAGTTTTTAAAGAAATCACAACTTTTGAGTTGGAATGCATCATGTGTGAAATTCCTCTATTAAATTAGGTTGTTTGACTCAATAGTTAAAATATTCACATTGTTTATTCTTTGTTGTGTATATCTCTAATCGTCCTCAAATATTAAATCACTTGTCAAGCTATGGTCATTAATCTATATTCATAGTCACAAGGTCTTAGTATTTAGATTTGTTCTTCTTAAGTTTTTGTGAATCTTCTGCATCAAGTTGTTATAGCTTGTCCATATTGTAATTTGTGCTAGAACAATGTTACACTTGATCAGGTTTTTGATGGAGGCAATATAGGTTTTGACAAAGTATATTGGTGAACTTTTAAGCATAAGTTACTCCAAGGAATTCAACATGTGTTCGTTGATTATTTTACAATGATCATGCTTCTAGTGAGGTTTAGTTTGATTTGTAGCATGTTTTATTTCTTTTCTAACAAATTAAAGCTATTAGTGCTCAATCAACCAAGTGATTATATTTTTGTTCTCTCATAACATTTGATCATGAATTACTAATGCGCAAAAATATAATCACTTGGTTGATTGAAAAACATAAATTGGGGATGACCCCACAACGTAGTGGTTAGCTGCGAGCCTCCTATGTGGGAGATCTTGGGTTCAAGTCTACTTGACTGGTTCTTGGCTTCAGTGAAAAGATAAAAAATGCCACTTTAGCTATGACTTATCAAAAAAACAAAACATAAATCAAGCTTTCATGGCTATGCCAAGCAAAGGTGAATCATTCGAGAGTGTAGAGTTTTGTTTGGCTGTTTGTTTTCCCCTATGCTTGTTTGTAAATGTTTTTGCATCTTACCTAAAGGATCCAAAATACCCTTGTAGGTACATGAATATATAGAAAATATAAAAAAAAGTTATTAGTTATTCTATTTTCTTATACTTCTATATATTGTATCTTGGCACTTACACTTTTGGAGATGGTGCAAAGTGTTGGGACATGTAGATCTATTTCATGTTGACACAATTTTTTTATTTGTTTTCATATGACATTCTTCCTTTGTGCTTATAGTTTCACTATATCTTGAAAATGGTGAAAATTCATGGGCCCTAATTATTACATGATATAGATGATTATCATTCATTTATACCGACCTTAGGTATTTTGATCCATTACTATTTTTTTAGGTCATGTTGTAGTTTCCATGTGGATGATGCCATTTCATGAGCGCATGTCTACTTATGTTTTTCATGCTACAACATTCTGCTTGATGATTCCCTAGTAAACATCTTTTCTCATTTTATTTTTGTCTCTCAAAATATTTTACACTCCTTGAGTCATGCATTTATTTTAAGGTGGAGCTATCATAAAACATGATCATACTAAATTATTTAAAATAAGATTTTTATAATTATTTGACAACATATGAACCACCTAACATAGAACAACTTGCTCGAGTGTCTGTTTTCATATATTCTGGTGGAAATATGAAAAATCCTAGCTTTTAGGCCTCCTAGAACTCTTAAGTAATGATGCAAATCTTAAACAGTAAATCCTAAGTCTTACATCCTTTTAAGCTTGCACCCTAAAACCCTAAACCCTAGTGCTTATAATTTCAAGTTGACTTGCTATTGTCGGTAACAAGCTCTTAAGTCACATCTTGAAGGGTCTAAGTCTATATTTCCACCAACCCTATGTCCTAGCAACTAGTTGATTCTAGTGCTCTTCATTTTTTCTAGTTCTAATGATTAATATTTCCTAAGTCTTCACCTAACATGTGTTTTCTAGTTCAAGGCAAATCGATGGTCCCTACCTAACAAGATTAATGTACATGAATATTTCAATATACTAGAAAGCTATAAAAGATCACATTCCTAGATTGTAAATATTTCTAGTAAGGACTGCTATTTTATTTGGTGAAGCATTTGAAGATACATGAAAATAATTGATTACAAGTCATTTAATGTTATTATTCTTGTTGCTTGTTGGTGGTGTATAGGCAACTTATGAAATGCTCATGAAAGTATATCAAGAAATGGATAATCTTCAAAAAGTAGAATCACATTTGAACACATGGTTAACAATGTCATACCTTGTACCGCAAATCATTTTGTTATAATTGCTATTTTTCTATATTCAAGTTTATATGAAAGACCAAAAGAAATAGTTGATCTAATGAATGAAAGGTAGATCGCTCTTAATCAAAAGAGCTGACTTGTTGAAATTAATACTTATAGTTATAAAAGAAAGTTAGATATAGAATGAAATCTGGTGCAACTTAGGTAAAGGGAAGGACCATCAACACCTCCATTTTCCTCTACATTTCAAAATAGAGAAAATGTTGATAATAAATTATAGAAGGTAGCAATATAAAGCTGCTAAAACTCGTCCCTAAACCCTAATACCTTGTTTTTATTCTTTAGCAGTTTCGTCATGGATGCTCAGATTAATCCTTGACTTTGTTCCCAATTAAAAAGGAGAAGCTATCGTTCCAAACTATTGGAATATTGGCCTTGTAAGAAAAAGCGTTCTTCCCTTGGAATGTAGACCATATTAATGAATGATAGTCTCCTAAATTATAGAGGGAATCGACCGGTTTTAAAACGGGCTTTGGACTTTTACAGAAAGAGGGAAGCTTACGTAGTTTCCATTGACTGATTTTGGAAGCTGAGGTCAATTGTAAACCAGGACGTGCCTTCCTCCACCAAGGACAAATATGGAATATCTCAAATTTTTATATCACTGTGCAAAGGATAAAAAAAAAACAATAACTTTAGATTAAAACTTAGAATTAATAAAATGTAAGTATAATTTTGTTTGAAAGGAGGTTAATAATTATGATGGATGATTTCTATCTAAAATATTATGTGAATCTAAGAAAAAGAAAAGATGATTATGTTTTATGGATTCAAAGAGCGTATGTGAATATTGGTCATTGTAAAATCAATTCAAGATTTGTTTATTTAGTTTTTGTAAGTGGATTTGATTTTGATTATTGTTGTCCTTATTTTTTATCTCATTAATTTTTAAATTGTTTACAAATGTTGGATTGTCATGCATCATGCATCAAATTCCTCTACCATATTAGCTTGTTCGACATAGAAATGTTAAAATGTTCACATTATTTAGTCTTAGTTGCATATATCTCTAATCATTCTCAAATATTATTAGGATTCACTACAAATCCCTTTATAAGGTTCTTTTGTTGCAACCCCAATGTAGACAATGTTTAATTACCATTTCGAAAATCTAAACCCTCCTTCTCTTGCATAGAAATAGGAACCACTACAACTAAAAATACTAAAGAATCAATATTCATAAAAGGATTTGGGGTACCATGTTCCACAAGATTCTAAGTTGTAACAATCTAAACATCATGAGTCTCAAGTGGTACCTCATCTTAACTAATTTCCTTACCAATAGCCAATAGGTCCATTCACAAAGAATTCCTTTAGAATACTCCTCAGTCTGCTCTAAATCTTACAAAGAATAAAATATGTTATAAACCCCATCTGCTTGTCTCTCCTTGAGAGTTCCCTTATGTCATATTCCCTTAAATTGAGGCTTAACAAGGGTAGACCCCTCCTTATTTGTTTCCCCTTCAACCAAAGGGGTTTTCTCTTTGCCGAATTTAGGATATGGTTCAGGCAACACATTATTTGTGATAGTGTAAATAATTATTCATCTTGGATATTATTGCATTATACTTAAGTTTACTTAGGAAATGCATTTCATAGTAGTTTGGGTATGAGACACTTGGGTGTTTGTGCCACATTGGGATAGTATGTGTAGGAGAGTTTCCACCTTTTGTGGACTTATCTTGTTGTTACATTCCACATTCAGTGGGTGATCCACCTCATGTGGAATATTTTATTGTTTCTCCTACCTACCCACACCTACTTCCTACCTACCCTTGTTTCTTATTGAATCACATGTCATGTTTGTGTGCTCACAAATCCATATAGCCTTGCCTATATAAGTAGGCTCATATTCATTGTATGTAACGAACGCTTAATGATCTAGTTGATCAGTATTTTCATCTTGATAGAATATAATTTATTCCTATCATCTATTTTGTTCTCTCTTATTTGTGTTTTCCATTGCCTCTTGATCTTGGCAAAATCTCACATGGTATCAGAGCCATTAGAGTGTCACTGGTTTGCTAATTCAGAGAAATTTGATGCTATTTGGGGTTTGCATTTTGGAGCTTTCTATTGCAGGTTATTATTGAAGCTTGATGGGTCAAATCTGAAGTCACCATTGGATTGAGGAGGTCCAAGAAAGTCAGTTTTGCCTTTTGTTTTATCCAAATCAGACTTTGGAGGCCAAATCTAGAGGCATTTGAAGTTTGAAGCCATGGCGGAAATTTTCCAGAAATTATAATTTTGCAAGATTTTTTTGATTTTCGGATACAGGTTTTTCGGAAATCATGAAATCCCAATTTTTACAACTTTGGAGGCTTCATTTGGGCTCATTTGGACTCCTTTTCAGGGGCCATTTTTTTTTAAGTGCATAATTTTTCATCTACTTTCATAATCTGCTATCAGTTTTCAACAATTTTGGGTAGAAATTGTACTTTCATCATATGGTCTTATTTGGCCAATTTGGCATTTGTATTGCATAGATCTATCTTTCTGATCTTTTTCTTTGTACTTCTTAGCCTATTGGGGCACTTGTATAACAAAATTAGAAGTCCACCTTGCCATTTTTTGCAAGTGGCCTATTGTACACACACTACATATAAAGTGCCAAAATCATCATTTTTTGGGAGGTACTTTGATTGAATGAATTTGGGGGGTGTCTCTTGTTCTTTTGTGCTCTTGTGTTCCTTCCTTTTGCTGCTATGGGTTCTTCTAAGTTTCCTCTATTAACTCCTCATAATTATGCTACTTGGAAAATTGATGCATAGAGTAAACTTATGGAAAAAGGACTAACTCATTATATTGATGGAACTATTGTTGCTCCTGTTGATCCTAAGGTTGATCTAGTTGGTCACTTGGATTGTCTCACTAAAAATATCATGGCATTTGGTACCTTAAGAAAGTATGTATCAAAGGATCTCATTTTTCATATTGAGAAGTGTATTCTAATCACGGATGCTTGGCAAAAATTTCAAGACTTGTATGGTCAAGTTGATGAGATTAGGGGATATCAGATTGATAGTGATTTGACCATGTTAGATCCCAAGAACTTTGATACTATACAAGATTATGTCACTAAGGCAAATGAGTTGAGGGCACAAATCAAGGATTGTGGCATTGATAAGAAGGATACTCAATTGATCTTCAACTTGATGGGCAAGCTTCCACAAGAATATGCAACATTTGTTTCTAGTTTCCAAACCCATAGGATGACAATGGGTTCAAGCTACACAATGCCTACATTTGTTGCTTTCACTGAAATGTTGATGATGGAACAAACTAAGTTGATAAGCATGGGCATTCTTAAGGCTTCTAAGTCTCAAGCATTAGTGGCAAATCAAGGGAACACAGGAAATCAAGGAAAGGACAACTCAAAAAGGAAGAAATGGCAATCAAAGCCTAAGGACAAAACATCATCCTCTCCACAACAAGGCGATTCATCCTCTTCCAAGAGGGATAACTCACCAAATAGGGAGAGACCTACTTGTGCCTATTGTAAAAATTTTGGTCATGAGGAGCATCGTTGCCATTTTAAGAAGATTGATGAGCTCACACATATCCTCAAAAAGCATAACATTGATTTGCCTAATGTCTACAAGAAGGATGATTCATAAACTTCCACTTCCTCACATTCAAAAGGAAAAGGGAAAGCATTCATGGCTTCTAAAAAGTGGGAAGACTCACTCTTTTGGGACAAGAAAAGGAAAAGCTCTTTGTGCTACAACAAGTCATGATTCAGAGAGATGGCTTCTAGATTCAGGGGCTTCTCATCATATGGCATCTTTGCAGTCTATGTTATCTACATTTAAGCCTTGCACCATGCTGCAGTTTTTGATGGGCAATCATACATACATGGATGTGATTGGGAAAGGCTCTATTGACATTGGGGATAACTTCTTCAATGATGTGTTGTATGTACCCCACTTGACAAACAATCTCCTTTCCATCTATCAAATCACACATTGCGCAGCTAAGAGAGTTGTGGAGTTCACACCTGAGTCAATTTTTATTAGAGACTTGGAGACTAGAGCTATCATTGCGACTGGTGTGGTTGATCATGCATCTCGGTTATACTCTTTTTCAGATTTTGTTGATGATGATGATTTCACATTTGATGATTCTACACATGATGATCACACTTCTTGTGATGGTTCATATTTTGAGGAGAACTTTGGGCACTTGAACATGGGGATTCTCACATGTGACCTCGTTCTTAAGCCTTGTATTTCATCTCCTCATATTGATATCACATCACCTATTGCACCTGATGATGTAGATAGTGCGACAGTTTTTCCTTCATGTGATTCAGTGCAGCTTCAGATTCATGGGATGATTACTTGACAGACATTGCAGGTTTGTTTGTAGAATCCTACATTGTAGATTTGGGAGACATCATTGATGACTACATTCATCTTCTCTTTGATGAAGATGATCCTTCTTCGATTGTTGCGAGGGCACACTCTAACCCTCTTGTTCATTCTCTACATGATCATTCTTTTGAGGCTGACATGATTGTGGATACTTATGTACAACAGTTGGAGGAGGTCTCTTTATCTTTTGAGGAGACATGTGAGTCTTTGGGACATTTTCTACATCCATCTCCACTAGATCTTGGAGTGCCTTTTTCAGCAGTGTGGCATAGTTTTTAGAGATTCCATTCATCATGAGTTTTTTTCATACATCTTCCCTTCATTATTGGGGAGACTTCATGGATACACCTTTGGTTTTGTTTCTTCCTAAGGGGAGGAATGTTGTTCGACGTTCATGGAGCAGTTTCTTCATACATCGAACTTCTATCATTGGTGCAGATTCCACATTAAGGGGGGATTCTTAGTCTCTCTTCTTCTTCTTCTTCTTCTTCTTCTCTCATATGGGGGGGACTTTTTCCTCACATGGAGTTTTGTCCTTCACATACTTCTATGAGAGTTCTTTGTATCTAGTTTTCATCTCTCTTTTGGGGGAGGGTTTTTTCCCATTGGGTTTTTCTCTCTTTCCCCGCTTTGTGAGAGATTTCATTGCATTGGTTTGCATGCATTTGCATTTGTACATGGGTACCTAACGTGGCCTAGTAGTCGGGACCCATCTTGCATTTCTTAGTTGCATTGTAGACTTAAGTGCATTCCCCTAAGTTGTAAGGGGGGGTGTTGGTGTAAATAATTATTCATCTTGGATATTATTAAACTATACTTAAATTTACTTAGGAAATGCATTTCATAGTAGTTTGGGTATGAGACATTTGGGTGTTTGTACCACATTGGGATAGTGTGTGTAGGATAATTTCCACCTTTTGTGGACTTATCATGTATTTTAGACAATTCTTTTAAATATAACTTTATAATATAACTGAAGGTTACCAAGATATACACAAAATACTAATATAATTGCAAGGTGATTTGTTACTCCATCCATTTTTATAAGATAAAAATGTTAATGCTTTACTATTATCTTAAGATAGTCTACCCTTCACCATCCATGTAGGGTACCCCTAATATTAAGCCTTATAGATTAACAAATTTATCCATTCAAACCCTTAATATAAAGTAGTAGAACACCACCTATATTTAGTTATTAAATATATTCAGTGACTTTTATTATTAAAATCAATTTCCAACTTGTAAAATTTTGGACAGGTTCATGGGAAATATATTAAATTGTTAAGGATTATTATTTTAGCAATTTAGGTTGAAAATAAACCTCTAGTATGGGTGCCTATGAATATGGTAGATTTGTAAGTGAAGTGGAATATGAGGAAAATATCTATGTACCTATTTATGATCTTAGAAACATCATGCAATCATGGGTATGTGCACCAAGACGGGGCACCAAAAAGATGCCAACTTATTTTCATGCCCAAACGAAGCCATTTGGCATGTGCCAAATAGGGCACTTACCATATTTGGCATGTGCCAAATAGGTTTGGCATACCAAACCTAATGTTTGGTAACACCAAACTTGTTAGGTGAGTGCCAAATAAGATGAGCACCAAATTTGGTTCTAGCCAAATATTTTTCATTGGATGAAATCATTTCCCCTTTCTCTCTCTATCCCAACAAGAATATATACATGAAATATAACATTTAAGTATGTCACATTTCAATATGTAAATTTTCAATCTTATACTTTAATTCATATTTCATGTATATATCAGTAGGCTATTTGAGAGTGGTTTCAAGTCTCTAGGAGTAATAATATAGATTCTAAGTTTTAGAAGATCATTTACATTTTCAAACATAGTTAAATTTTAGTAATAAACATGCTCCTATCAACATTCTCTTGCTCTCTTTATCTCCCCCAAAATATAGACCTATAGATCACTCTCTATCACTCTTCCTTTGTACCCTTTCTACATCTCTATCTCACTATGTTATCTCTCCCCCGAGATCTAGCACTACCTTGTTCTCTCTCTCTCTCTCTCTCTCTCTCTCTCTCTCTCTCTCTCTCTCTCTCTCTCTCTCTCTCTCTCTCTCTCTCTCTCTCTCTCTCTCTCTCTCTCTCTCTCTCTCTCTCTCTCTCTCTCTCTCTCTCTTACCCTTCACTCTCTAATATATAATATCTCTTCTCTCTCTTTACACACTTGAGCCCGCTCACAACCTCCCTACCTCCATTTCTCTAAATATCTCCCTCCTTCTCTCCCTTTGTACCTCACCTTCTCTCCTTACCCCCATCTCTATTGTTTCCTTTCTCCCCCTTCTCCTCTCTCTGTCTCTCATTTTTTTCTCTCCTTTCTCTCTCTCTCTCTCTCAATTCTCTTGATCACTCCCTCTCCCTCCAATCCCTCTCTCCTTATCCCTAGGTCTCTCCTTAGGCTCTAGGTCTCTCACCTCTATATCTCTCTTCTCTCTATTTATTTACCTCACCCTCCCCCACCCCCAATCTCTCTTCTTATTATCTCTCTCCATTTTTGAGGTCATCACCTCTCCTTCCCACCCTTTCTCTCTCCCCTCTCTAGGTTTCTCCCTTCCTAGACCTCTCAACATCTCTACATCTCCATCCATGAATCATTACCCACCTCTCTCTATCCCTATATATATCTCGTTGTTGTCTCTCCTCATCTAGGTAACCTATCTCTCATCCTCTAGGTATCACCTCTCTAGTTATCTCCCTCCCTCTTCGCCTTTCTCTCCATCACCCCTTACCCTTCTCCCTTTATGAATTTGGTCCTTCTCTTCTTTATATCCTCTCACTTCTTATCTCCTGCAAACTCTAGACCTTTCTCTCTCACCTCTCTCTCCCCTCTCTAGGTCTCTCCTACCATCTCTCCCTCTCCACCTCGCCTTCCCTCCTTACCCTAACCTCTCTCTCTCACCTTCTCTCTCTCTCTCTCTCTCTCTCTCTCTCTCTCTCTCTCTCTCTCTCTCTCTCTCTCTCTCTCTCTCTCTCTCTCTCTCTCTCTCTCTCTCTCCTCTTTCCATTCTCTCAACCACTATCTCTCTATCCCAACATCTTTCTCTCCTCATCCCTATGTCTCTTCCTCCCTCCATATTTACCTCTCTACATCTCCCTCCCTAGCTCATTACCCACCTCTCTCTCCTCTTCTATCTCTCTCACCTGTCTCGCTCTCCTAGGTATCTCACCCCTCTCTCCCCAGTCTCTAAGTCTCTCAGCTCTATATCTCTCCTATCTATAGTTCATTCTCTCCCTCCACACCTTGATCTCTTCCTCCTTACCCCCTTCTCTCTCTCATTTTCTTCTCTTTCTCCCTTACCTCTCTACCTCTCCCCTCTCTAGGTCTCTCACTCACTTCCTATCTACCTCTCCATCCCTCCCTTCATTTTTATCCCTCTCTTTCTCTTTGTTCTTTTCCTCTTGTCTCTTTCTCCCCTCTCTAAGTCATCACATCTCTACTCTTCTATCCCTCTCTATCTATCTCACTCATCTCTCTCCCAATTAAGGTCTCTAACCTCTCTATCTATATGGACGGATATAACTAGAGATGGGACAGATAAAGAGGTGAGAGAACTAGATGGGGAGAGAGAGGGGTGAAATATATAGAGCTAGATAGAAGAGGAGAGAGGTGATGACCTAGAGAGGGGAGGGAGAGAGAATAGGAGAGAGAAGAACGAATAGAAATAGAGGGATAAGGAAAAAGAGAGTAAGTAGATAAGGAGTGATTTAAATGCCTCAAGAGGGAAGAGATAGAGAGATGAGGGAGAGAGAGAGAAATTAAAATGAGAGAGAGAGGTGTAGAGGGTAGGAAAGAAATAGAGAGGGTGGATATATAAAGGTAAGAGACCTAGATCCTAAGAAGAGAGAGTTGAAGAAGGAGGGAGAGAGACATGTGTGAGACCCATCTCCATTTAGGAACTCTCTCCTCTTTAATCTCTCACCCTAGGTATCTCACCTCTCTCTCCCTAGGTCTCTTGTCCCTCTCTCCCTAGGAACTAGGTCTCTCACCTCTACATATCTCTACTCTTTGGTTCTTTTCCACCCACTTCATCTCTATCTTTTCTTCCTACTCCTTCTTCTCTATTTGTGAACTTATCTCTCTTATTTTCTTCTCCCTACCCCTCTCCCTCACCTCTCTTCCTATCCTCTCTCTTGGTCTCTTAGTTTCTCCCTTTCTATCTCTCCCTTCTTCCCTCCTAAGGCATTTTTTTCTCATTTTTCTTCTCTCTCCCTTCTCTCTCCAAATCATCACCTCCGCTTCTCTTGTATAGGGTTTAGGTAATAGGGCATAGGATATAGGGCTTAGGGTATAGATTTGACATGGAGTGAGTGTGAGAACTAGAGAGTGGAGAGGTAGATAAGTGAGAGAGAGATGGGGGTATGGAGAAAAGGTGAGGTATAGAGGAGGAGAAGGTGGGAGAGACATAAAGAGGGGAGAAATATCAGAGAGAGAATATAGGGAGAGAGAAAGGGAATTATCAGTAGAGAGGGGAGGGAGGAAGGCAGAGAAAGGTAGAGTGAATGAGATGCCTAGAAAGGGGAGAGGTAGAGAGTTGAATGAGAGATAAAGAGGGGTAAAGAGGAAAGAAGAGAGGCTAAGAGGGAGGGAATGAAATCAAGAGGGGAGAGATAAAGAGATGAGTGACCTAGACCTTGGGTCCAAAGAGAGGTGAGAGACCTAGGGAAGAGATAATGGTGAGAGAGCTAGAGCCTGAGGAGAGAGTGGGGAGAGATACAGGGGGAGAGATAGAGGTGAGTGAGATATGGGGGGAGATAGAGGGGGGAGAGAGAGAGGTGGGTAATGAGATAGGGAGATCTAAGAGGTAGTGAGGTAAAGAGGGAGAGAGGGAGAGACCCATGGAAGGAGGAGATAGAGAGGTGAGGGAAGAGAGAGAAGAGAATGTGATAGTTCATAAAGGAAAAGTAGTAAGAGGGGGGAGAGACAAAGGTGAAGATGAAAGGAGAGAACTAGAGAGGGGATAGATATAAAGGTGAGAGAACTAGAGGGGGAGAGAGAGGTGAGAGACCCAAATGTGGATAGAGAGGGGTGAGATATATAGAGGGGTATAAAAGAGGAGAAAAGTGATGACCTAGATAGGGGAGGGAGAGAGAAGAGAGAGATAAGAAGAAAGAGAAAGAGAGAACTAAGCAAGGAGGAAGGGAGACATAGACAAGGAGTGAGTTAAAGAATTAGAAAGGGGAGAGGTAGAGAGGTAAGAGAGAAAGAGAAGAAAATGTGTGTGTGTGTGTGTGTGTGTGTGTGTGTGTGTGTGTGAGAGAGAGAGAGAGAGAGAGAGAGAGAGAGATCTATATGGTGAGGAATAGATGTGAGAGATATAGAGGGGGGAGAGAGGTTGGTAATAAGACATGTGGATGGAGAGGTAGAGATGTGGAGAGAGAGAGAGAGAGAGAGAGAGAGAGAGAGAGAGAGAGAGAGAGAGAGAGAGAGAGAGAGAGATATGAGTGTAACGAGGGAGGGGAGAGGGATGAAGAAAGGAAGGGAGAGACATAGAGAGGGGGGAAGGAGAGAGAAGATGAGAGACAAAAGAATAAAGAGAGAGGATTAAAAAGTTAGGGAGGTAGAGGTAGACATGAAGGGAGTACGGGACCTAGAGAAGGAGAGGAGAGAGAGAAGATAAGGAGAGAATTTGTAAAGATAGATGGGTAAGGGGGATGGAGAGAGAGGTGGAGATGGAGGGATAATACTAAAGAGGGGACAAATAGAGAGGTTAGATACCTAAAGGGGAAGTTAGAGGTAAGAGACCTACATGGTTTGAGAGAGGGGTGAAATAGGTAGAGGGGGATAGAGAGAAGTTGGTAATAAGACTTGGATGAAGAGGTAGAGAGAGAGATAATAATAGAGAGTTGGGGAGGGAAATGGATATGGAGGTAAGGATTGAGGGGAAGACAAAGAGGGAGAGAAGAAGAAAGGGAGGGAGAGACCTAGAAAGGGGAGAGAGATGAAAGAGAGAGAGAAGAGAGAGAGGGAGAGATAGAGGGAAGCATCAATATGCGTATACCCTCAACCCTATGTCCCCTAAACCATGCACTACCAATTGTGTACCCTAAACCCTTTACTAATATCCTCAACCCTAAACCCTATACCCTCAACCATATATCCTAGACATCCTATTCAACAAACTCTTTACACAAGAAGGTGAGGTGATGATTGAGAGAGTAGGAGGCAAGAGGAAAAACAAGAAAGGGAAAGAGAGGGCTAAGGAAAGAGGGAGAGGTAGATAAAGAGTGACTGAGAGACCTAGAGAGGGTAAAGGTAGAGAGATAATTTTACAAAGAGAGAAAGATGGGTAAGGAGGTAGGGAGAGAGGCTGAGAGGGAGGGAAAGAACTAGAGAGGGGAGAGATATAGAGGTGAGATACCTAGAGCCTAGGGAGAGAGAGAGAGTAAGAGGTCCAGGGTAGAGATAGAGATGAGACATATAGAGAGGGTGAGAGATGTGGGTAATGAGATAGGAAGAGAGGTAGTGAGTTAAAGAGAGATGGAGAGAGAGACCTAGAGATGGGGAGAGAGAGAGGGTAGGAGGGATAGGTAGTGATCAAGAGAATGGAGAGAGATGGGAGAGAAATTATAAGAGAGGGAGAGAGAAGAAGAGAGAGGGAGGGGGAAGAGATAGAGATGGGCTTAAGGAGTGAAGATGAGGTAGAGGGTGGGAGAGATATAGAGAGGGGAGAAAGGTGAAAGAGAGAATACAGGGAGACAAATAGTTCTAGAATTTTGGGGAGATAAAGAGAGTGATAGAGAGAGAATGTTGAATACTAAAATTTGACTGTCTAAAAAATTGTATAATCTTCTAAAACCTAGAATCTACGTTATAACTCCTAGAGATCTGAAACAACTCAAACATCTTGCCAACATATAAATAAAAAATAATTTGAAGTATAAAAAGGGAAAAAGACATATTATGATGTATATTTTATGTACATATTGCATTGAGAGAGAGAGAGAGAGAAAGATGGAGAAATTGCTAATGTAATACATTTGGCAAGCATAAAATTTAGTGCTTACCAAATAATATTTTTCATTTTTCCACATTTGGCACTTACTAGATGTTAAAAATTGCATTTTTTCAATTTGGCAAGTGTCAAATTTGGCACTCACCAAATGGTTTGCATTGGGAAACAACAAGCCTTTGGCTTGGATTTTCCTTGGGCATCCAACTAAAAGGTTTGAACAACCATTTTAGGCCTAAGATGTGTTTTTTTGAAAATACAATAAATTTTCGCACATTTGTGGTCATTCTCTCCTTGCACGTGTTTCAATGCAAACAAAAATAAATACCTTGATGACTTTAATCTCTCTCTTAGCTATCCAATTATATAATTTTTTTCATATTTTGATTATGTTAAAAGGTTTTCATCTCTAATTTCCTCGGTTAGCGTATCAAATTTTTTTTGGTCAAAAACCAATATGTGTTATTTTAGGCATAAATTTTTACTTTTTCATTGAATATTGAAACAAATTACTTTTTTAGAAAGTAGACTCCATTCTACACATTATTAAAAAATATTTTTTATTAGTTTTGAAAAAAATTAGGGGGGGCCACGCTCAAATTCCTACTTTTCAAGATGTGCCCTCTTGAAAATTAGTAAAATATCATAAATTAATTTACAAACGAGCAAAAAAACTGGCACAAACTATATGATGTCAACTAATTTCTGAGTAGAGTTATTTTAGAAATTTTTTAAAAAGATGATAGTTTAGGGGGAGCACACCAAATGCTATGTAATTTTTTTTGAAAAATGTAGGATCACTTCGTGTGCTCCTCCTTTTTGAAACCCTTAATCTCCACCATTTTGAAAATAACAGTGATTTAGAAAGTAGAATCAGAGCACTACAAATCTTGGTCTTGTTCCATCTTCAAATTTTGAGTGTAACTATCTTCCTTTTCTCGTTAAATTTTAGACTTTGCCAAATTTAGAAAGAAAAAAAATGGCATCTTAAGAACCTTTTTTATCCCTCGTCTTGGCGAACTTACCCTTATGAGATATGGTGATATTGTGTGGGATAATTAGTTAAAGTTCTCATTCTTTTATTTGGATGTTTTATAACAGTCCCAAAGCTCTAATTCTCATTAGGATGTTTTCTATCAACTCTAGCTTTGCTATTACTTTTATAATTGCCATGGTTTTGTTGTTCCAGTGACTAGTTTGGTTCTAGTTAAATTTTGATGGTTCAACTTTTTGATCTGTAATGGGTTGGGGCCCTTCACTACCTTTTTTAATAAAAAACATCACTTCTCCATATGAGTAACCATGATACATAATAATTCTTTAGTTCTTATAATTGTTCAAATTTTAGTAACAAGTTCTAGACTTGAATAATGTAGCTGTATTCTTGTACTATAGAAAAATAATTCTCATGATTTGTAGTAGTAGAGTTAAACTCTTGCATAATATATCTATTGATTTTATCTCTAGATATCTTTGAAGACAACACCATGCTCTTGATTATTTACATACATATTCTAATAGTGTCAATGTGCACCTATGCAATAATAACAAACATTATAATACCTATATCTATATAATTAATATGCAATTGCGATTTCTACTGTAAATAACTCATAGTTAGTAATACAACATCAATAAAATAAGATAAACCTCTATACTAAACCACAAAATATATAACTTGACACGTTTTTTTCTTATAGACAACAATTGTTATTCTAGTAGTTTACAAGCAACCTCTATTTAGGGGACATGTTTTCTAAATGAGATGGGCGGGAGAGTCTGGGTGCGCAAGGATGGGAGCGTCAGTCGCAGAGGAGGTTGAAGGAGATGGAGATGATGCAGATGACGACGAGGGGGGTGGAGCCGATTCTCCCTGCCAACGCTTATGCTCTGTTTTGTGTGTGTGGCCCAAGGATCCATGGAGTCGGTTTTTAAGGAGGTTTGTGGCCCATTTCTCCTGTCCTCGGCATGAGCAAGGTGTCTGGGAGGTGAGCGGGTTTTTTCTGCTCGACCGTCTGATGGGTGCTCTTTTGTGGGTTGCTGCCCGAAATCAACTCTAGAATGCAGCCTTTGGTGTGGCGTGGTTGTTTGGGTTGGTAGTAGCGCTAGAGAGAAGTCTCTTAGTGATGTGGTTGGCTTTGTGCTTCTTTTTAATGTGTCCCTCCTGGGATGGGGCAATTTCTCCCTCTTTCTCATCATTGGGATTTTTCATGATATTTCTCTAAGGGTTTTGATGAGGGGATTGAGTAGTTTCGGGGATCTCAAGTCTTTTCAAGATTTGCACATGTGCTCACAGGCCTATTTTGAGTTGTTCATAGTGCTTTTTTTAGAGGGCTTTGTTTTCTGTTCATATCTTTGGCTGCCCTGTTTGGGATCTTTCCTTGTTTGCCTCGTGGTTGGATGTTCTTTCACTTCTTCTTCAGTATCTTTGGTTATTTCCAGTTCTTCCTATTGAGGTGGCCTTATCTTCTTTTGAGGTGGAGATGGCTAGTATTGGTGATAACCTTCCTCCTATTGAGGTGGATCTTGATGCTACGGATGATGTTGGGAGGTGCTAGTGGGAGGTTGTTGTTGATTCGTTTGGTGGCTGACCTAGTACTAAGTATGGTTTTTTTATTGCTTTCTCTCCTTTAGCTCCTATTGAGGTGGTGTTTTTGGAGAGTCTTTTGATCTCAGTTCTAGTCTTTTCCAAGTTTGAGGTTATGGGTACCTTTCCAAAACCCTTGAAGGTCTCATATGCTCCACTTGCATGTTCTCTTAAATCTCTTCTCGAGATATTTTGCTCTCCTATGGAGGTGGAGTGGTTGCATGGGTTCTAGGCTGAGGATCTTTCTAGATGGCCTCTGTTTGTGTTGTTGGTTAAGGGAGCCAGTCAAAACCCTTTTGGTTTTCCTTGCAAGAGGTTTTGGGAGCCTTGTCAAAACCCTATGTCTCAGATAACGATTGAGGGAGCTTGTAAAAACCCTACTTCTAGTTGTGGGGACCTTATAAAACCCACTTTCCTAGCTGGGGGAACCTGGAAAAACCCCATGTCTCTTGTTTTTACTAGGGACAGACTAGATCCTGAAATATTTCAAGGGCCCAGTCTAGCCAATTCTTGTTTTTTGTTAGGCCCAGGCCTTTGTTGTGGCCTAGAGGAGCTGTTACAGGTTATCGGAGCTTGAGAAAACCCTTCTTACTGGCTAAGGGTGCCTAATGTACCCTCAATCTATGTTTTCTGAGGTCTTTTGCTTAGGTCGTTTATTCTGCCAGCCTGGTTTGTAATGTTGCATTCCTGATGTTTGGTAGTTGTTGTGCTTGTATGTTTCCATCCTTAGCAACCTTTGTTATGGGATCTAGATGTCCGTAAGTCCATAAGGTATCAGGTCCTTTCTAAAAACTCGTGGTTCACTGCCAAGTAGTCCAGTCTATCTTTCGTGGGCAACTCTTTGTTGTAAAGGGTTTTAAGGCTCCTTCAAAACCTGTTTATCCTAATAAAAATTAACCTCTATTTACAAATTATTTGCATGTGAATAATATAAAATATTTTCAATAATATACCACTTTAAATTTACTATAAAAAAGAGTGTGATGTACCAATGAAGAAGATAACCTCGTGCATGAAAATGAGATCAATCCATCACATCCCTATAATAAAAAATAGTTGTATTCAATGGCTTAGTCAAATAACCAATACTATTTACATGAATGCCAATTTTCTCCATTTAAACATCAACTTCCTCAACCCTTTATCTCATAAAATTATATTCTACATCAACATATTTAGTTTGAGCATGATAAACTTGACTCTTGACTAGAAAAATTACATTATGTGAATCACAATTCAATACTATTAGAATATATTAAATATATTAAAAAACAAAAAAACAGTACAAGAAATAGATAATATAAAAATATAAATACAATATAATTTTATAGAGTTACTCTTAAAAAAACAATGAAAATTCTAAACAAGGAAAAAAGTATTAAGAAAAATCAAAGCATAGAGCTACATGAATTATAAAAATTGTATAATTAAAAAAAGGAGATCATATATATGCGCTAAGTGAGAGGCGGAAGGTGGAAAATATTAAAAATATTAAAAATATTTTTTCTAGCAAGGGTGTTTAAGGGAATATAAGTTGAAATAGATATTCTAAGTAAAATAATTAATCTTAATGTATAAATAAGCTATTTAGGATAAATGGGTTGAGATTTATAATTATTATTGTATTACTTTCTCTTGAATATTGGGGTTTTTTTCTTTTTCTTTTCTTTTTGTTATGGTAACTGTAGATAATATTATTTTTACAGGTCAAAATTAAGGATCATACATGAGATTCTTAACAATATTTCATGGAGATTTCTCCTCTTCTAAGGAGTTATAACTATTTGTTATCTTGGATAATTTGAATCTTTAAATCTAGCTTGGTTTTACATTCATGTAGGACTACAAATGATAGGATATAGTATTGGTGTAACAAGATGCCACATTAGATTAAGGCTAGGCAAAATTACCGAAGGAGCTTTACATAATTTCCATTGTAATTGGGATTGTAATACTCACATTGGCACTCTCCAAATATGTGTGCTCCTCTTCCATCCAAAGAAGACCCACGGGCTTAGAAAATAATCGAAATCATACCGCCATCTTGCTGGGTATGCATGTCTTATCATAAGTATGGTTAATATGCTTGAGGTGATTAATTTCATGGGGTTGTACACTATTAAGCTTCTCTAAAGATTAGTCATTTCATCTCTTATAGGTGAGATTTGCTAAAATAATTTGTGGTATAGTTTAGTTTTGCTAATTATTTTTCTTATCTAGTTTAAACAATATATTTTGTGTCGGTATAAAATTTGCTAAAAGATTACCAGCAGGGTGACTATATCGTATAATTCAGTAGCTCATAGAGTAGAATAGGTATGTGAAAAGAAATTTCATTGTCAATTATATAATTCATAAATCCTAATTTATATTTTTCTAAGATTATTATCTTCCGCTTTCATTTTGAATTCTTCATATGTTATCTTATACATTTATTTATTTTGCCTCTCAATGCTAAGATAGTTTGAGGAAGCTATTTACTATCATAATTTATCATTGTTCTCATGTGAATCATCTTATGAAGCTTATAATAGTGTTATGGCCTTGTATGTTGTTTTGACATTACCAAAAAAAAAATTGGAGTTCATTATTATTAACTATGAGGATAACAATAGAATTTTAAAATGGTTACCATATTTTATTGGAAGAAGCCTATTATGGAGGTTGTGACTTTAAAGTTTAGTTGATCACTTGTGTAAACTTTTAATGGAGGTGATATTCAAACATTAACAAACAGAGACACACTTGTGATGTTCACCATAAATCAGCATAGGAGCACTCAGACAAAGGTAAAGGAACCCGAAGGAAAGGTATAGGATTGGGAAACTTGTAGCGCCTAACTTGTTTAACGGACCATCTAGTCTTGCACTTTCCAACATTGATACATCAAAGAGTAGGTTTGAAAGAATCTCTACTCAACAAACGTTAGGAAACAGATTACCATTCCCACTGCCCCTACTAGAGTTGCAAGCTTATCCCACATTATTAAGTTCTCTGGTAGTATAAATAGTTTGCTCACAACCACCATGATGGTCAAGTTTGTTCCAGATATACTTATGTCACAAGAAAATACAAAAATGTTATTAATAATCCAAATAATTGGGATGGCCCAACTGTCAGTAAAACTTCTACAGAATGGATTCTTGAACTCAGTGAACTAACATGGTACATGTGCCTATAGTGGCTAGCTCAAATGGGAAAAGAAGCAATGCCTCAAAATTGTACTGCAGTAAGTCTCAAGTGTTCAGCCCAATTGTCATGGCTACATTCTTGATATACACAAAATCTATTAACATAGATATAAGTAAGCTAATGCTCAGCTATAGAACAAAATCTCCTGTTTTGAGGAAAGGCAGGAACTCCAGCTGCGTCGCAGTTCCTGTTTTTTATGAGATCATTTGTCTCACAAAAAAACAATAAGGAATAAACAATTGTAGGTCGGCTATCTTCCCATGAGGAATGAGTTGAAGGAAGGATAACTATCTAAAACGCTGAGAAAAGCATTTCCATCGGCCACTGTTCTGTGATTTACTTGAGGCAAAGGCTTGTCTGGAATTGCAGGAATGGTAGCCTCTCCCTCCAACATCTTCAATGCTTCTACCATACTTGGTCTCAATGCCACCGCAACGTGTGCACACAAAATGCCCACTAAAACAAATCTCTCCATTGTACTCACCTCTCCACTCTCAAACATTCTGCAATCTACCATTTGATCCACTCTATTCGCTTTCAGAAGCTTCCATGCCCAATCAGTAATAAGGTATTCAGATGAACACGCCACAGAAGTATCCAAAGCCTTTCTGCCGCTCATGATTTCCAACAACAGAACCCCAAAGCTATAAACATCACTACGATCTGTAAGAATTCCATAGAGAGCATACTCAGGCGCCAAATACCCATGTGTACCAGCTATTTTTGAAACGAGGTACGATTCCCCTTCCGTTGTCTTCCTCGCCAGCCCAAAATCCGCAACACAGGCATTCATGTCATCATCCAGCAGAATATTACTGGCTTTGATATCTCTGTGATAAATCGCAGGCTTAACGCCGGAATGCAGATAACACAAACCCTTAGCGATGCCCATTATAATGTTCTTCCTCTGCTCCCATGTCAGTGCTTTCCCATTTCCATAAATGTGTCGATCGAGGCTGCCATTAGCCAGGTAATCGTAAACAAGAAATCGCTGGCACCCATCTTTTCCATCACTCGCAACGCCAAATCCTCGCAGAGCCACCAAATTCGGGTGTTGAAAGCTGCTGATGATCTCCACCTCGTTCAAGAAATCCGAGTCTTCGTCGACAGAACACTTCTTCATTCTTTTCACAGCAATCATATGACCATCGGGAAGTGTGCCCTTATACACCATTCCAAAACTGCCCTGCCCAATTAAATTGGCACAACTGAAATTATTCGTTGCCTCCTTGATTTGCCGTACATTGAACCACACTTTACCCATGTTGGGTTTCACAGCGTTACTCAAAAGGCTTCTGTTAATTCTCACAAAACGCCTGTGCTTGCCGCCCAATTTCGTCCTGGCCCATCTCCAGTATCTGATTCCTATTCTGCAGAGCAAGATCATAGCTATGGCGGCACCCACACAACTATATAACACCTTAAAAGAAAAAACACTATAGCTTGCAGACTTGTTTTTAATTCTTCCTGATGATCTTTTCCTTGAGTTTTTCCACAGCGAATGTTAGTAAGTTATAAAAGGGGCAATATCGAGTTGCTACAACTCTTATCTGAACCCGAATGCCCTTTCATGTTTTTATTAGTCTTTTGATGTTTCGTCATGGATGCTCAGATTTATCCCTGACTTTGTTCCGAGCTTGGTATCGCAATTAAAAACGAGGAAAATATTGGAATATTGAGATTAAAAAATAAAAAATATTGGAACGTTTGGAACATTTGGCTTGCAAAAGAGTTCTTCG
Organism: Cryptomeria japonica; assembly: GCF_030272615.1. Taxonomy (NCBI): domain Eukaryota; kingdom Viridiplantae; phylum Streptophyta; class Pinopsida; order Cupressales; family Cupressaceae; genus Cryptomeria; species Cryptomeria japonica. The sequence continues at coordinate 182,495,987 of NC_081409.1, forward strand.
CTTATAGAATTTGTAAGATCCAGTCTGCTAAATTATAGAGAAGGAATCTGACGCCTTTGGACTATTACAGAAAGTTGGAAACTTACGTATTTTCCATTGACTGAGTTTGGAATCTTAGATGAATTCTAAACCAGCCATTCCTTCCTCCGCCAACACAATTATTTGGGTACATGCTTGAGATATAACTGTATTCAAATTAATTGGATATGAAAAAAGAATAAGTTAATTAAATGCAAATCTATACTCTGGTTTGAAAGGAGATTGATAATTATGATAGAAAAAGGTGATCTAATCAATTCAAAGAATGTATGTCATACTCAAATTCTTCTGTCGTGGTAGCTTGTTTGGTTCAAAAATGTTATAAACGTTTACATTGTTTGCTACAATCTTCAATGTGTTGTCATTACCAAGCATAATCTTGGATTTAAAACTTTTATCAATTTTAGAAAACAACTCTATATTACTAGACATGTGATTAGAGCACCTCGAATCTAAATACCAAACATCTTTCACATCATTTTAAGCTTTGTCTTAGGGTAAGAATAAATTATTTAAGGAAGCCTCTTCACTCTTTTGAGCATGATTGACATTTTTATTGTTATCACTTGATTTAAGTCTACAATCTCTTTCAAAATGACCAATGACTATACTTGTTACAATGGTAACACTAGATTTTTCTCTTGTCAAATCTGCCTCTTCCTCTTCCTCCTTGACCGCGTCTTCTTCCTTTGTTTCCTCTTGAAGAAATATGATTCTGACCTCTACCTTGGCCTTGATTAGTCTTGGAGCTACTACTTGCATCTTCATTTTTTAAAATTTGCACCTCAGATTAAAAATATTTCTCATTAACATCTCGAGATGTATCTCTCAATCTTTCCTCATGTGACATAAGAGATGGACTCTTACAAAGAGGGAAGCTTACGTAGTTTCTATTGACTGATTTTGGAAGCCGAGGTCAATTGTAAAGGTTCGCATTTGCCTTCCTTCACCAAGGACAAATATGGAATATATGAAAAAAACACAATTACTTTGGATAAAGACTCGATATGGAAATGTATTATATATTTGTGCATTTGTAAATTATGATCAAATGTTATGGAAGTGCATCTATTATGTATTCATGTATATCATACAAAGTCATTTCTATTTTAAATTATCATTCATTTTTAATCAGAATAATTAAAATATTGAAGTATGGACAAATTTTTAAAAATGCTAAGAAAATTTATCAAAATAGATGTCATATAATAGAAGGTGATGTTTGGACTAAAAGCTACTTTGATTTCCTTATATATGAAGTTTGGTTGCTATTTTTATGGTTCTTGATCAATGCAATTTTGTGTGTGTGTGTGGGGGGGGGTGTATGTATATGTATGTGTGTGTGTGGAAAAAGAATAAGTTAATAAAATGCAAATGTTTAATTTGGTTTAAAAGGAGATTCATATTTATGATAGAAAAGGGTGATGATTATGTTTTATGAATCCCAAGAATCTATGTGAACATGGGCTATTCTCACTGTTGTAAATCAAATTTAAGGTTTCTTTATTTAATTTTCTATGTAGATTTGATTTTAATGATTGTTGGCTTCATTTTTTATCTTCCTAGTTTATAAAAATGTTATACTTTTTCAAGTGGCATGCATCATCATGCATTAAATTCAGTTTCTTCTATTGTAAATTAGCTTGGCTGATTCAAAAATGTTAAAAATGTGTCTTAATCACATATATCTCTAGTCATCCTTATATACTACTTTACTTGTCATGTTGTAGTCATAAATCTAGATATTTATAGTCGCAAGCTATTAGTATTTAAAATTCTTCTTAAGTGTCGTAGGTTTTTGCACTAAGTTGTCATAGCTTCACCATCTTATAATTTTTGTAAGAATAAAATGTTGCACTTGATCAAGCTTTTGAGAGAGACAATAGAGGTTTTGACAAAGTATAATGGTGAACTTGTCAGCATAAATCACTATAAGGAATTCTAGATGTGTTTGTAAATTATTTTATAGAGATCGTGCTTCTAGGGAGGTTTAGTTTGATTCATAGGCATGTTTTGTTTCATTTTTGTCAAATAAAAGCTAGTAGTATTGCAATTAACAAAATGTTCAATTTTTGTGTATTCATAACTTGTGATCTAATATTATTCATTTTTTGTGTATTCATAACTTGTGATATAATATTATGAAAGTGCATCTACTCCACATTTGATATATACCATACAAAATCATTGACATTTTAAATTATTGTTCATTTTTTAATCAGAATGATCAAAATATCTTAGATGGCATATCATAGAAAGTGAAGTTTGGACTAAAAGATACTTTGATTTTCATAGATATAAATTTTTTAATTTGAATAAAATATCTTATATATGATAAGATTGTTGTCATTTTTATGGTTTTTGATCAATGCAATTTTTTGGTTAAAATAGGTTGTAGAAAGTAAGAAGTTGTTGGTAGTTTAATAGGGCGGAGCTTAAACAACACACACTAAGTTGACAATGCTTATGTGGTCGAGCCAACAACATCTCATTAAACAATACCTTTGTCATTTCTGTTCGTTCTCACATCAACTGTCAGAATGGTTTTATTCACCATTTAGAACGATTTTATTCATATTTCAATTATACCTCTTCCATGTAAGATTCCTTTGTTGCATGAAAAATCAACTATCTATTTATTTTGTCCCACGTTTGTAGCAAAAGCAAAAGTAAAGTAGAACTTGGGTTATAAATACATGCTTAATACATCACAAAATTTTCTTGTAAAATACAAATTTAAATAAGCTTAATTCAATGATATGATCTTTAATATAAATTTAAAATTATTCATTTATTATAAAAAAGTTAATTATAAAAAAGTTGAAATAGTTTGGTTTCTAAATAATTATAATGCTGAAATAAATTTTGAAATAAGTAGATAGGATTTATTTTATACAATAATAATAAGATAAAATTAATATATTTTAATAATAATGTTTTTTAATGATTTTATGTTTAGTTGTATCAATTAGAAGTAATTTTTTTTTTAAAATTTTATTTTTTATATTTTTAATATTAAAGTTATTTTGTGTATTTAAGAAATAGATTTTTAATTTTAAGAATATTTTTCTTTATTATTTATTATATTATATTTATTTTATCTATAAATTATTAATTTTGATTTACAAAATGAATATAGATATATACAAAATAGTTGTTACAAACTTTATAGTTATAGTATTTCGTACTAATATGAAATAAAATTTGAAAATGTCACGATTATAGATACATATTTCATATATGTTTAAAGAGAATATAAATATATTATTTGTAAAATATGAATTCTAACTAAGTGAAATACAAAATCTCTTTTTATAATGTCGATAAAAAAAAAACTATATTTCATTTGAAAAATTATTTTATATTACATTTGTATTTATGTTTGACTAGTCTAAACTGTCTAGATTTGGCTATTCGTCATTGGAAGAGACAAACTTTCACAAGTATTGAAAACTTGACAAGATTAATGTACTTGAATCTTTTCAGTAGACTAGAAAGTTACAATAGATTGCATTTTTAAATTGTAAAGATTTATAATAAAGACTACAATTTTAATTGGCGAAACATTTAAAAGTATGAAAAGAATTAATATAAATCATTTTTCATTTTAGTATTGTTGCTTGTTGTTGGTGGTGCATAGACAACATATGGAATGCTCATGAGTCTATATCAAGAAGTGGATAATATTTTAGAAGTAGAAACACATTTGAACACATGATCATTCCTACGCCAAGGACATATATGTAATATCAAAAAAACTTTTATTTTGGATAAAGACTTGTTATGGAAATGTATTATTAATTCAACATGAATATGGAAATTTGACTTGAGGCAAATACTAAAAAAAAATTCTTAACATTAACGTAAACGACCCATGTTAAGGACTACTTAAGGATATGGCATAAAGCTAAACACATAGGTTGACGAAACTTACACGTAAGTAATATGCACCATGATAATTATATAAAACAATGGGATGATGTGGACGTTGAACTATTGTGATGTTGACTTTGTACATATCAAGGCAATTCTTTCATATAGAGTATTTTTACCTATGTTTAAATGGTTGTAATATTGTACTAAGGCTAGCGTGGTTTGACTTAATAGTCAAGGTACTCTAAAGTTTCCCTAAACCCAATAATAGTTGACATGAATAGAACTTAAAAGAAGGGGTTTCAAAGTTGTGATATATCTCTTCATGTTTATTAGATCATGATAATCTATATAAGTTTGTTTGAGTATTTCTAGTTTTCCTGTCAGGGTTTAGTGATTGGCATTTTGCCTTATCTTAGTGATTGGCATTTTGTCTTATCTTATTTGTCAAACAAAGGAACTTGGAAGAGACAAGCTAAAGTATAAAGTTTATTGAACTGGTTTGAGGTTTAAAAGTTTGGGGTTTTAACTTATCTATTGAAGGAACAGGGGAGTGAAAGACAGAACAAAAACAGAGCAGAGCCAAAACATAAACATTTGTATTTAATTGAAACAAAACATTATAGATTCATACACTTAAATATTTCAGTTCTAGGAGCTGGACTCTGGTCTACCAAGAGAGTGCTTACAAAAATGAAGTGCTATGAAATATATAGACCTTACGCATTACTGAAGAGAGAGGGCATACATAAAATAATATATTTTTAACTGCCCAAAAGCATGTGATCTAATAGAAAGACGAGTTAAAGAGTACATGATAATCCATCCAAATGTAAAGAAAATCTATTGTTGTCATGTCTGCAGATAGGCTATGCATACGGAGGATATATGGCTTGGTATGTTAGGTGGGGTAGTTGCGATTATATCTCCAACACTCCCCCTTAAGAACAACTACCAATTTCAACAATTCCAAATTCTTTCTTCACTTCTTTCAATTTCAATGATGCTTCAGCATCTAAAACTTTCAAATTCTAGAGATCAAACCTAGGAAATCTCATGTTGTTGTTGGGTTGCTCTAACCATGAGCTTTGGCCCTCTTGGCAACCAATCCATCGTAGGTTCAATTGTGATTGGCTTGCTTTATCAACATCTCCCATAGAGTCACACTGCTAGTGCTCAAGGATCTCAATTCCAATAGACTTTGCTAGCCTCAAACATGCTTACACAAATTATAGAATGTTGTTGCATTCAACAATATTACTTCTTTATCCATTGACAATTTCACTTGCATTTTCACAACTTGAAACACTTGGTATCCTCCTCTCAACTTCTCATCACTATTATCAACTCTTCTTGCTTAATTTATTTTGTAGACTTCAAATATATTCTTCTATAATCTTTCACTCTCTCAACCTACACAAATGTTCACACCCCTCTCAAACTTTCTACATTCTATAGAACCATCTTCAAAATGGACACAACACAAACATACTATGACACCTTCTTAATATTGTAGACATAAACTTCTACTTTATCAAAACAACTTTCACACTTGTATCTTTCACTTATGATCTTGAGATTCTTCGTGTATAATCAACCTTTTCAAAAAAAACAAAAGATAATAATCGATCTCCATTATCTTTGGTTGAGACTCTTGAACATATGCTACAGACAGTCATACACTTTTCTTTCCCTTCTTTGAAACCAGTGACTTCAACATACAAAAGGACGGTGATCTCAACTTTTCTTTGGTGACTTTTGATGGATCCTCCACGCCCACATGCACTTTCTTTTTCCTTTGTCTTTAGACTCATTGATCTCTCTCTATGCAACTTTCTCTCCTTGCAAGGTTTTAGAAGGAGCAAATTGGTCCTTTGACAGGCAGCCTCCAAACTTTACACTTCACTTTTCTTTCTTTTTACTACAAACTGGTGAGCTTCTCCCTTTTGTGCTTCAAATTATAGATACAACACACCATTATCTCCCCTCCTTTGAGTTTCTATTGTTGGCAACTTTACCAACTTCATCTTTAACACCCATAGTAGCAGTAGAAAACTTTCTTCAAGTGTCAGTCTCGTAGATCTCAATGCTCATAGTCATTTTTCTTCTTCAACTTTTACTAATCTTTGTGTGTTTATTTTTTGTAAAGACGTAAATTATTCTAGATCCAAATAAGACATAATATACTCTTTATTCATAAATCAAATAATAAGTCTATTTCATTCTTGCAGTTTATACCAAGATTGCTAAATCGAAATAACAATAATAGATTTATTAGAAGATAAGGAAATTTTCATAACAACGAAATGTATAAATATCTCATAACAATATCTTTATAACATGTTTAGGCTTTTTATTGCCATAAGTATAATCAAAACATAAAATGAAAGAGAGAGCGTTCGTTGATCTCCAATTTGAGTCACTTCAAATGAGTCCTTCAAATGAAGATGAGAACAAGAATCAGGCACTTTTTCTCCCCAACCTTGAAGCTTACGCTTCCTCGAAATTCTTGGTCAATCAAGAATCCCGACCCTACATGAATTTCTTAGCAAAAGAATTCGAAAGACAAGATGGAATCTGGTGCATACCTAGATGATACATGCATTTTTCATTTTTCTAATTCTAATAAGAAACAAGCAAGATCAATCAAGGATATGGTAGAGAGTATAAATAAAATAACTTCATCTATTTCAATGGTTTATTCAATTGGTTTACTCGGACGAGTATAATGCCATGCATAGCAAAAATAGATAGTTTGGAAAAGCAAACTATCCTCTCTAAGTTTCCATATTTGGCACCAGTCTCGGAAGGTAACTTTCCCCATACACACACCTATCTAGCTTGGTTCACATAAATAAAGAACACAATTTCATAATGAAAACAATCTTTTGTTTAATAAAACTAACATCTTTCCTAATACTTTAGTTCATAAATAAAGCACTTTTTCATTCCCACATATCTAAAAACAATCTTTCATAGAATAACTATTTCGCAATTTTGATAAGCAAACATAATTTCATTTCTAAATAAAAAGATAATTCAACTAAGTTTAAAATGAAGAAGGTGTAGCCCAAGTATGAATCTTTTCATATAAATGAGTTAAACCTGAGTACGCATTCTTTAAATGATTATCTATTCTAACCTATTAGCACTAAATACCATTCTTTAACAATACAAATGCATTTCATAGCTATTTTGAATCCCATGTACCATCTAATGTTTTCCCTCTATGACTATTCAAAAGAATAATAAAACAAATTCAATGTAAACATGGAATGTCATAAATCAAATCTCATTCTACTAACCATAGCACCATTTCACTATCATTTCTAAATGTAAAATGACCAAAAATAGATGATGATCCTACCTCCTTATGCTTCGATACTAGCTTGTGGTGAAGTCTCGCGTGCCTCCTCGATATCGACCTACTTCTTCCTTGATTCATGGTTCAAAATTCTCTATTGATTCTTCCTCTATTCCTATCTCTATTCTAAATTTCTCTCTCTAATCTCTCTTGTCACACTTCTATCTTATTCTCTCCTCTATCTTGCTTTTTTTCTCTCTAGCTCTAACTTGCTATCTTTTTTCTATATCTTTTTTCTACTCTCTCTATCGATCTCTTGCCTCTATATAAACTATTTTTCTCTTACGTAATCTTCTATATCTATGGCTTAGTTACTGTTATGAGTTTGTCATCTTGGCTGCATTATAAACAGGTCTATTACTTTAGTAATCTACGTCTACTCCTTCCAAGGTATTTCTAATCTATTTGTCTCTCTTATCGACACGTTTTGGAGGGGTGGAATGCCAAGTGATGTTTTCTGAAGTGAGTCGACCTTGGATCATGGAAGAGATGGTTTGCTTGTTAGGTCCAATATGGAAAGCTAATATACTCAGAGGGGAGGGGTGAATCAGTACTTCAAAACTTTTCTTCAACAGAAACTTTACTGTTAAGCATAAACTGAATATTGCTGAAACATAATATAAAGCTAAAACATATAATAACATTCATACATGTTTCACTCCATAACACATATATTTTGGTTACGCAAAAACTCTTTGTTAGAGAGAAACACTGCGGTGGGGATGGCACCCACAACTTCACTACTGCAATAATAAACGTTGCTCAGTTAGAGCTACATGTTTAGCTATTTCTGATAGCTTACCCTGTTAGGAGTATCAAGATCTTTAGATCTACCTTGCTAAAGGATTTTACAACACTTATACTAAATGTTGTACCTTGTTAAAGGCTTTACAATTTATAGACTTTGTTTAGAGTCTTTTACCCTGTTAAAGGTTTCTCTTACAACTCAAAATAATACAATCAAAATCTTTACAAAATATCTGCAACTTTACATCTGAAATGTTATAGCAAATTCTATGTGCTCAATATGAAATTACCTTGTTCATAGCATACCTTGGTAATTGATAAATCAACTCGGTAAACCCTTCTATTTACTTTGTTCCTTAACTGTTCTCTTAAATCTTTCTCGGTGACCTCTGAATATCTCTGTCAGTCGTAACAGTCACAACACATTGTGCTTTCTCATGATTTTGCCTTTCAGCTTATCTATCACACATGTCTTGCTTCATACTTTTTGATCCTCATTTCATGTTGTATAAATAGATCTCTTATGATGGTGATATGTTCATGCTTCGATCTTACAAACATGATTCATCGAATGAATAACCATACAAATTATTTCATTGGATAGATGTCCTCAAAATCATACAAAATCTTAAGGTGCAATTTCCTATGTGATAACGGTTCCATGTTCCTCGATCTTGTAACACGTTTCCACATATGTGTCCAGGTTCAATGAATCTGGTAACACATTTCACTCGGTTCATATTAACTCGGTATACCATCTTTCGTGCTCGGTAGACATAGAGCATTACTCGGTACACAGCTCAATATATACTAAACTCTGTGACTTCTTTCTTCTATAACTAACTTCTTTAGTGCTTACCGACTGAGTATTTTGGTAGTATTAACCGACTAGAGTATATAGGATGACTTTGGACATAAGACTAATGACAACTTCGTATATAGTAACAATCTCCCCTTTTGACATTAGTTGAAATGTTTGACAAAACTCCTTTCAAAGTCATAACTCAAAAATCTATATACTTACAAAATTTGACTAAACTGATAGTATATACAATTGTCAATAAATAGTATACTCAGATATACTCCCCTTATCAATATATTATACATAACTCTGATTTTGCATGCAGCTTTACTGTTCTATATTCACTGCTCGGTGTTCACTGCTCCCCCTGTCAAAAGTACATTCGGATACTCTGATCTGCTCGGCATACTTCCTCTTGTATACACTATACTCCCCCTTTTCGACAAACATCATTGAAACTAGTTACCATTCAGTGGAGGCAACTGATCAGAAATAGATTTGTACTTAGTTCGAGCATCGGTGAGAGCATTGGTAAGGGCACTCTTGACACTATCCATTAGGGAATTCTGAGCTGTAATGTCAGCTAATAGTGAAATCAGACCATCTAAAGTGCTTCCCTCTTATTGAGTGGATAAATAGGTAGCTCGGTTAATCTGCTCTTGGATGGAGGACAAGTGAGGAATGAATAAGGTTTGAAGAGTCATGACATCCATTCTTATTTTGTGCTCTTCATTTTGAAGTTCCAATTGTTGAGCCATGAGAGATTGTAACTTGGTATAGAAATTCTGAATAGAATTGGGCTCGGTGGTCAATTTATTTGAGAGATCGAAGATCTCTTTTTCAATAACTTTGGTTTTAATCTTGATATCTTTAATGAACAAAGAAAATGTATAGATCTTTTGAAATAAATAAAGAATATGTTTGAGTTGAGGGGGCAACTCAGTAATGAGTCCGGCTAGCTTAACTTTACCGATAGCAATGTCTTTCTATACCTCTTCAATCATTTTGGCAGTGAGCTCTTTGTCCTTCAATTTGCTCAGGTATTCAGATGCGTCTACTCCAGATGCTTCTATTTTAGTGAGGAGTTCATCCAGTTGAATATGGATGGCTGCATCTTTTGTCACGATAGCTTCAGGTAGCATTTCTGTTAATAATGCTTTAACCTTTTGAAGTACTATGTTTTTCTTCTGTATAGCCATTTGTCTCTCTTGTTCTGCTTTGGCTTTGCATAGTTCCCCGTATTCAATGAGTGCTTGCCCTTTTGGATTTGAAATATCTACATTTGGCAACACAATCAGCTTTGACAGATCTAGCTTGAAACTATGCTTCTTCATTTTCTTCTCTTTAGATGATGAGACTTTCATCGATTGAACCAGTACAATGGCTTGGGAGGCTTGTTCACCCTCGGTAGGTTGCTTGGTAGAGGCAACACTTTTGTCGATTTCTTTAGCCTCAGATGTATCCTTCAGCGATTCCTTGCTTGGGGTCTCGGTGGCAATAGTTTCAGTGCTTGTTGGGGCTTGAGAAGTTTGTTCCCCAGTGGTCTGAGAAGTAGCTTCTCCTTTGGTAGACTATTGACCCTCTTTGCCTTGTTCAGTGTCCTAAGGTGTCTCGGTTGAAACATGCTGAGTTACCAGAGGATAGGACTTGACTTATTCCAAAACTGATTCACTTGATACTAGTTTGGCATAGGCATTCCCTTCTATCATCTCCTGTTCCTGTACCTCCGTGTCCATGATATCCTCATCCAGTTGTATAGTACCAGCAGGATCTTGCTCGGTGATATCAACTATTTCAACTTCACCTTGCTCATCAGCACTCTTGATTCAAAAAATTACTTGCCATTTTTCTTTTGTCTCATTCTCTACTTCAAGATAAAGGTCATTCATCAGTTTCAAGGCTCTTTTCTTGACTAGGAAGTTTGTCTGGTAGTTTTTCAGATGTTCACTTATCTCATCTACCGACATGTCTAGAAAGAGATGTACCAGACTTCTTTCTCTCATCTGCTTTTTCGAGTCCATAGCATATTTCCACCTGTTATCAATGTGTAAGTAAAATGCTTTTGGAAGAGAATTAGTTACTTCCAATGGGACTAATCAGAATTTAAGAAGTGTGCAAATTACAGCTTCTTCAATTTGCCTCTTTTCTGCATCAGTTCTGAATTCATATTTTACATATCTGAACACTCCAAATCCACCATATTGTTTCAGATTTGCACAAAAATTATCAACACTATGTACATCTTTCTTTGTGCTCTTAACAATCTGAAATTTACTTACGTCGTCAGATTCGGTGTCACTTGACTCTTTATTCAAAATGAGTCTCCGAGTAGACTTCTTATAAGTTTTTGTTACCTTAGGCATTGCAACATTTTTCTGCTTCTTACTCGGTGACACTACAGATGATCTAGTATTGGGGCACTTCAGTGGAGGAGTAGGTGATACCTGTAATGTATCCTGTTTCTTCCTTTTCAAAATTTTGCCTTTTGGCAACTCGGTGCTCAATGTAATTGCTGCTTCATGGGCTTCAGATTCCTCCTCAGTGATGACCTTGATAGGAGTGGAGGAAGAACCTTCTCCAAATTTCTCTGTTAATACTTTAATCATTTTGGTTGCTTTCCTTGTAGCCTTAGGTACTACAATGCTCATCTTAACTTTTTCTTTGACCTCTTCATAGGAATCGTACCTGATCTCGTTAGCATGCCTTGGAAGTGCAAGAAAGGCATCTATCTGTTGCTGCATAATGTCAGAATCAATCTCATAACCCACAGGCGGCAAGGATTGAGTTATCAGTTCTACTCCATTGACATAACAGTAGTCGGTGTCCACTTCAAAACATATATTATCCTTGTATTTCTCCACTAACTGGGGTGGTATTTTGTGGTTGTTATGCATCTTTTCCTGAAATTTGCTAAAGTAATCATCCATTATCTCATTGAAGTTATCACCTAGCTGATTGATGAAGTCATTTATTTGATGGGTGATTGGTCGGTGTAGCTCATAAACTACGTTACCGACTGATGGAAAGAATTTCTGAAAATAGAAATACATGCATACTAAGAGTGACCCAAACTTTAGTGTGTTTTCCGAGTTGTTCTTCTTCGGCTTCCTTATGGTATTGAGATTTTCAAAAAGAATTTTCAACAACACTTCGCATAGGTCAATCTTCATACCCTTTTTCAAAATTTTGTATGATAAATCAACAGTTGCACATGGTACATTGTTTTCCCTTGTCGACTAAAAGAAACAATAACCTATGACTCTAATTGCAAACTTTAGCTATGCATCTGTAATATTATTCAATTTAAGACCTCTACAATCAGATTCAACTCCGGTTAAAGTGGTCAATTCTTTTTGTGAAATCATTTTCTGAGGTCGGGCATGGTCGAATATAGGGTATCCAGTGATTAAGTGGATGATTTCCTTGGTGATTTTGAATGGTTGCTCCTCTAACCACATAAAGTCATCATGAACTCTCCTCAAAACAAATTTAACCCATTGGGGTTTGAAGACTCGTGGGTAGGTTAGGGCTTTGGTCAATCCCTTGACTTTGATATGCTCATATTTGCTATCCAGATTTCCATCGGTACATAATTCATCATACATGTCCTTGATCTCAATATGACCTAGTTCCTCAACACGACACTTAGTGTAGAATTTGACATCCTCAACCAATAGAACCCTATCTGAAATGAGAGAAAATGTTGTTTTATCGTCGGGTTTGGATGCTACTTTGGGAGGTAAGGAATATTCCAGTGAGGGCTTCTCAATGGTTTCAACAACAACAGGTTTCTGAATCTTTGGAGCCATTTCAAACTTTGGATAATTACTAACAAAAAAAGCTTAGGGTTTGAAACTTAACCAGCAAATGCTTTCCATTTAGTAAATATAAAGCAGGTATTCTCAACTAATGTGATCAGTTGACTTGCTTGAAAAATGCATTGAGATTGATGAATAAATACCTTGAAATTTGCTCAAGAGGAGTTTGATTGCCTTTGAATCGCTTAGCTCTGCTTTCTAAAAACTTGGTAAGTGTAAAATGATCATGCAAAAGGCTTTAAGTACATATTTTACCTTATCGAGCTCTGTGTAGTTAGGTCAGAAAACATTAAATGCACTCAGTTCCATTAAATTGATTACCTTCCTTTTTATGCTTTTACCAACTAGACAGGCTTCCTGCATTTACCGACTTCTCTGGTACTCCAAAAGACTAGATAAAATTTCAAACTTGCTATTGCATCTTAGCTATGCAGATTTTGGAATTAAGTACATGATAAAATAGGAACTATTAAGATATAACCTTGAGAGAATGCAGTCCCTTCATACCTTTACCGATTAATTTGAAATAGATGCACCTAACTCGGTAGGTAAGGTGTTTTCTTCATTAGTTGACACATTTTCCTTCTTTTTCCAAATCATCTGTAATTTGCTTCTTATTTCCTTAGTATCACCTCTGGGTTGGTCTCTGCAATCTTTGGCCAAGTGTCCAACTTTGTGACAATGAAAACATGCCATACCAGGATTTCTCCATGGTCTTCAGTTGTTCATTCCAAACCTTATAAAGCAATTGGCACTTATATGTCCATATCTTCCACAACATTGACACCATATCCTTGTATTGTAATCCCATGGTACTGCAGTATACTGTTGGTTAGGATCTATGTAAGTTCGGTAGCTTCTAGTATTTGCTCGGTGTGCAGACCACATATAGTTCTTCTGCTTAAACCAACACTTCTCAGTACTATGTCCATATCTATTGCAGTTTTTACAAAACCCCTTGAATTTTGCCTTCTAATAATTGCTAACAGACTTTGTCCTACATTGATTAGATGTGTGACCATACTTATTGTAATTGTAACAATAACCATTAGACCTAGTGACATTTGATTGCTTACCTTTTCTGATTTGGCACATGTTGGCAGTATGTCCTTGTTTTCCACAGTAGTTGCAAATAGGCTTCTTTCCTTTGATGTTCTTCTTGTTTCCAGCTTGTTTTGATGATTCTCCTCTCTCGGTGATGTGGATTCCTTTCTCAGTAGAGTCTTTTCCTTTGTAATCAAGTCCTACAACTTTGTTGGGTCATTTTATATTCAGTTGCTCATCCAACATCTTTGATGCTTCATAACTTTTCTTCAGTGTTTCTTTGGATTTCTTCTCTGTTTCAAGTTCATCAGTCAATCTTGATATTTCAAGTTTCAATGCTTGATTCTCATTTTCTTTCAGATTTGCTTCATGATGTGCACAACCCAATTGATCAGATAGATTTTGTTGATTTCCAGTCATCCTTGTGATTTCATCATTCTTTTCAGACACTAATGCTTCAAGTTGTTGTTTTTCTCTTTTTGTATCTCTTATGTTATCCTCGATTGTCCTCAATGCATCAAGATTTTCAATCATCTGTGTGCTGAAATGCTCATGTTCTCTTTTCATTGCTTTTAGCTGATCAGTCAATGCTTTGTTCTTTTCTTTCAATACTCCAATCATTTCTTCAGTATCTTCAAATATACTTGTAGACATCTAAAAATGGTCAATGCTTGCAGAATCATACTTTAACATTGACGCATTGCCTTATTTTAGGGTTTTTGCGTCGCATTAACATTTCTTCTAAGTTGCGCACTTGGTCTTTATCATTTGCGAGCATCGAGTCCTTCTTCTGCATTCTTCATTTGTCTCGCTTTCGAATTTGGTCTTGTCAATAACAATATTTGTCATGATTTTGGTCAATCTTATCTTGTCACATCAATGTGCATGCTCATTTGTCATATTTTGACATCATCAATTTGATTTCATTTTGGACATTGTCAATCCTAATTAGGGTTTTGTCCTCTTATAAATCTTGTCATTTTGCGATCGATTTGTCATCGATCATTGTCGTTATCAATCTTGTCATCTTGCAATCGATTTGTCATCGATCGTTGTTGTTTTCAATCTTGTCGTCTTGCGATCGATTTGTCATCGATCGTGGTCATTTTCAATCTTGTCGTTTTGCAATCTATTTTGTCATCGATCCTTGTCTTCTTGTCAATTTTGTCATTTTTGTGATCAATTTGTCATCGATCGTCGTCTTTCTCAATCGTGTCAATTTGGATCAATTAGTCATTGTTCCTAGTCAATTGGCGCATTTATCAATCAAATCGTTTGTCAGCATTGGTCCTTTGTCAGTCAGAATCATGATCAAATCGAATCGACATTAATTATCTTTCATCAAGACCTAATTGTCATTCTTGCATTTTCTAATTCATCTTCTAGGGTTTCATGATTTATTCATTTAACCTTGTTTGTCATTTCTTCCTCTAGGTTAAATAATTTATTTATTTATCCTAAGTCTTCTTGTCACAATTAAATGTTTATTTAATTGGCTAACTAGTTCATCCCTCTTTGTGAATTAATTAATAAATGAAAAATTGTTAATTAATTCACTTAATTCCTAATTTCCTCATTTTATAAATTCCCTCTTTGTGAATTAATTAATAAATGAAAAATTGTTAATTAATTCACTTAATTCCTAATTTCCTAATTTTCTAAATTCACTTAATTCCTAATTTCCTCATTTTCTAATTTCCTAATTTCTAATTCATCTAATTTCAATTCTCTCCTATTTTTCTCCTAATTTCATGGGAATGACATTTCAAGTTGTCATAATTTGTCATAATTGACAATCAATCAATTTTGACATAGAAATTTGTCATAATTTTGTCAAAATTATCAATCAATCAATTTTGCATAGAAAGTGCAAATTTGTCATAATTTGTCATAATTGTCATTCTTGATTTGAAATTTCCATTCGAATCTCTTCATGCTAATTTGATCTTTTCTCCAATTTGTCTATAAATTGGATGAATTTCTTCAATCAAGGTCCCTGATCCCTGGTCGAATCAATCACGCTTCGAGTATTCTTTTGCTACTATCTTGTCTGCTTGCTTTCACATCATGCTTATTCACTAGTAGGTGAGATCCACAAACAAAGCTATTTGAAGGAGAAAGAAGGACAATGGAGCCACATGAAGGAGACATTCAAGTTTGCAATGGTTTGCGTTTGAATTGATGTCTTGTTTTCATGTCTTTATTGAGTGTTTTTAGGATTTTTGGTCATTACAATTGAGTTTTCGTGATTGAGCTAGTATAATTAACATTGCTTTGATGATTTCCAATTTCCTAGCTACATTAATTGGTGAACCAATATCTCCAAAATCATATGGCAAACCACATTTGTTGCAAAAGGAACCCAAGGTAGTTATTCAATATCAACCTCCCACTACATTTACAAGATGGGGTGAACTTGACAAAGAAACTTTAGATGATGATGTCATAGATTGGCTTTATAAAGATCCAACTGAGACCCCACCTGTCAGGTTGCTGGTAGAATGATACGGCAAAGGATTTACCATGTTGCAGAAGAAAGGATATGATGGTCGTAGTGGCTTAGGCCTGAACAAGAATGGAAGGCTAGAACCTATTATACCCGAGATGCGACCTCCAACTTTAGGTTTAGGTTTTGTACCATTGCGAATTGGATCCTCATCTACCAAAGTGACCACGTGTGGAAAGAGGCGTGACTCTGATGATGAAATAACACCTGAGGATACCCGGCCCGAAACTGATTCCAATGAATGGGAGTGGAGTTCTTTTTCTTCTAGCTCCTATGCCCTTGACAATGTTTTCCTTGACCCTGATGATTTGCCTATGGAAGACAAACATGAAATAATTCCCCCTCCTAAAATATGTCCTCATGCTTGGATAGAGTCATTATGGGACCCAAGCTCCGAATCAGATACGAGCAGTTCAGACAGTGATACCACGGATGTTTACATCTTTACCATCTCAGTCCTCTCTCTCCTTAAAACCAATGATGACATGCCCCTTGTTTATCCCTAGCTTATCCAGCATGACCAACAAAAACCACTCACATTGGAATGTTTTCAAAATGATGAAGCAATTGTAGAATTCCTTGGACTACGGGAAGGCATACCACAAGGTGATCATAAGGCAGGATTTGCTATTGATCTGGATTCCACAGCATATTTTGGGGAGTCAACTCCATCTTCGAGTCATCAAAATGAAAAAAGAAAAGAAAAAGTACAAAATAAAAAAGATAGGTCTTTGAGTGAAAACCGTAAGGCACTCTCTGATCATGAAAAAGTAAAAATAAAAGACATACCTACGGGTGAAAACCTCTCTGAGGCGCCCAAAGGTGGAAGAGTGGACATACCCCTATCAAGTCAAGATAAATCAACATTGCTTGTGGAAATGACCAAAGAGATAAATTTGGGTACACCTGACAACCCTAAGGTCATTCATTTTGCTGCTTCTCTATCAAAATAGGAAAAGATAGATTTTGTCAATTTCTTTCTTGAGAAGAAGATCAGCTTTGCATGGTCCTATGCAGATATGCCTAGCCTTGATCCAAAATTAGTCCTTCATCACTTGCCATTAAAAGTAGATGCCAAGCCTGTCAAACAAAAACTCAGAAAGATGCATCCCCAAGTGGCTCTTTTGGTAAAGGTAGAACTGAAAAAATTACTAGATGTGGGCTTTATCAGACCCATTGATTATGCAGACTGGATTTCAAATTTGGTACCAGTTAGCAAAGTAACTGGGGGCATCAGAATCTGTACAGATTTTATGGATCTCAATAAAGCATGCCCTAAAGATGACTTTCCACTGCCAAATATAGACATCATAGTTTACATGACTGCTAGATATGAGATGCTCTCATTGATGGATGGTTTCTCTGGCTATAACCAAATTCGCATTGCTCCTGAAGATCAACATAAAACTGCATTCACATGTGCTTGGGGTACTTACTGCTGGAATGTGATGCCCTTTGGTCTTAAAAATACAGGAGCAACATATCAAAGAGCGATGACAACAATTTCCCATGATTTCATGCATACTTTGATGGAGGACTATGTTGATGACTTATTATGCAAATCTGTCACAAGAGATAGTCATCTCGCCATCCTGGGCCCAATCTTTGACCGAATGGAGACCTACAAGCTCAGACTCAATCCAAAGAAGTGTGTCTTCAGTGTCACAGCCAGCAAATTACTAGGGTACATTGTTTCTCATCGAGGCATCGAAGTCGACCCTGCCAAGGTTAAAGCAATAATGGATATGCCTCCTCCTTCCAATCTCTGGCAATTAAGAGGTCTGCAAGGAAAGTTATAGTCAATCCATCGGTTTATAGCTCAATTGGCAGACAAATGTCATCCATTCCAGCATTTATTGCATAAAGGAGTCGCTTTTAAATGGACTGAGCAATGTCAATCGGCATTTCAAGCTCTTAAGGACTATTTGTTGTCGCCACCTATTCTAATGCCGCCTATAGAAGAAAAGCCATTTATATTGTATATTTCTGCAACTGAAACGGCACTAGGAGTTCTCTTGGCCCAACAGGATGAGAATGGCAAAGAGCGAGCTATTTATTATATCAGCTGGACACTAGTAGGCTATGAGCTGAATTATTCAACTATTGAACGGGCATGCTTAGCAGTGGTCTTTGCAACACAGAAACTCTGACACTATATGTTAAATCACCAAACATTGCTGGTTGCAAAAATTGATCCCTTGAAATACTTGCTTAGCAGAGCAACTTTGACGGGTCACCTAGGAAAGTGGGTTATGATCCTCAGTGAATTTGATATTGAGTACATGGAACGAAAGGCAATAAAAGGACAAGTTATAGAGGATCAACTTGCAGAGGCTCCTATTTATGATGATCATCCCATGTTGACCGATTTTCTGGATGAATCAGTCTTTTCTCTTACATCTTCTAATCAATGGAAGTTATACTTTGATGGGTCCCATACCAAGTTCAGATCTGGAGCAGGCATATTGTTTGTCACCCCTCAAGGTGATGCTATCCCTAAGTCCTACAAAATAACTTTTCATTGTACCAATAACATTGCAGAGTATGAAGCTTTGGTCACAGGACTCCGAGTAGCGGTCCACTGGAACATCACACACTTACAAGTCTATGGAGATTCTCAGTTAGTCATCCGACAAGTGAATGATGACTACGAAACAAAGGATGAAAATCTTATTCCCTACAAGCATATGGTAGATTTCTTCAAGACAAAATTCACGGCTATCCATTTCAGTCAAGTTCCAAGAATGCAAAACAAGTCAACAGATGCGATGGCCATGATTGCTTCCATGTTAAATATGCCCCACAATATGGACAAATGTGAATTTTTGGTCGAACAGTTGCTTGTCCCTTCTTTTGACATTCCGACAACAGATGTGATGTGCGTTCTTGTTGGTCCTAACTCCCCGTGGTACAATGATGTATATCAATATTTGAAATCCCAAACCTTACCACCTAACATTTTCGCTAACCAACACCGAGCCTTCATCCGACAAATGGCCAAATATGTCATCATTGCCAACACCCTTTATCGTCGTTCCTTTGACCATACCCTCCTCAGGTGTTTGGATTTTGACGAAGCACAAACGGCTTTACACGAGGTTCACGATGGTATATGTGGGGGCCATTTCAATGGTTTGAGCTTAGCCAAAAAGTTGATTCGTGCTGGGTATTATTGGCCCACTCTGGAAAAGGATGTTCATGATTTTGTTAAGAAGTGCTACAAATGCCAGATACATGGAAACTACATTCATGCACCAGCCCAAGAGCTTCATTCTGTCATATCTTTGTGGCCTTTTTCTCAATGGGGATTGGATCTTATTGGCAAGATTCACCCGACATCTGCAAATGGACACAAGTTTATCATTACAGCCACAGAGTATTTTACAAAATGGATTGAGGCTATCCCCATGACCTATATCACTGGTGTACAAATTTCAAAATTCCTATTGAATTATATCATATGCCGGTATGGGGTTCCCCTTGCCATAGTCACAGATAATGGTCGTCCCTTCAAGAATAAAGATGTCAAGGAACTCTATGAAAAGTTTCATATCCAACACCGTTTCTCCAGTCCCTACTATCCACAGGGTAATGGTCAAGCCGAAGCATCAAATAAAACCATTATCAAGATCCTGAAAAAGGTTGTCAATGATGCTGGTCGAGATTGGCATGTATAGTTGAATCCAGCACTATGGGCTTATCGCACTTCTATCCGCACACCTACTGGCGCAACACCTTATTCCTTGGTGTATGGTGCGGAAGCCATTTTACCCTTGGAAGTGGAGATTCCTTCTTTGTGTGTTTCCTTGCAACATCTGATTAATGATGAGACGCACAGAGTCTCTCGGTTGCATCAACTTGAGATGTTAGATGAGAAACGTTAGACAACCCTGACACATTTGCAAGCATATCAAAACCGTCTCCGTCGCTCTTATAATAAGAAAGTCAAAGGGCGACACTTCGAAGTGGGAGATCTGGTTTTAAAGGCAAACCCCAAGAATGCACAATCTACTGACATCATCAAAGGCAAGTTTGAACCTAATTGGGTTGGGCCTTTCATAGTGACTGCAGCATATGGCTCGGGGGCATATCAGCTTGCCACCCCAGAAGGTGAACCTTTGTCTAATCCTGTCAACAGCATGCTCGCAAGTACTGGGCATAATTTTCTATCAGCACTTCTTCAAGTATGATCCTGAAAAAATACAAAAAAATCAAAAAAGCAAAAAAAGCAAAAAATACAGAAAAAATCAAAAAGATTAAAAAATACAAAAAAAGTGAAAAACAAAGGAAAAGAACAAAAAAAAAAGTAAAGAAAAATGATTCGTCCTCTAGTGAAAACCTGGCAAACAGGCACTTTGGGCAAGTACTATGGTGAAAACCTGGCAAACAGGCGCCATGTGTAAAAACGATCATTGCTCTATCATCTATCATGACCCCTAGCTATGCTTTCTCTCTAAAGATTTATCGTGTCTATCCTTGTCCTGACCCAATGTCCTGTTTCAGGCTTGTGATTGGTCAACATCATTGTCTTGCATACTCCGGTTTCTTGTGCATAAGTTTCGGTCTTGATCTCTATATATGTTCTTCAGATGTGCATTGGGTGCGTTCCCCTTGTCATGATCAATCACTGGAACCATAATAATTGAAAAATGTCCTGAAATAATCCAAAAAAATTTGAAAAATGTCCTGAAATAATCCAAAAAAAATTGAAAAATGTCCTGAAATAATCCAAAAAAAAATTGAAAAATGTCTTGAACTAATCCCTAAAAATCAAATAATGTCCTGAAAAAATCCCTAAAAATCAAAAAATGTCCTGAAATAATCCCTAAAAAGTAAAAAAAAAAGTCCTGAAAAAATGAACACAATTTTTTTTTTTTCAAAACATTAAAATCCAAAAACAAGCATTTTGCAATAAATATATCCTCTTGGTGCATAAGACAGATCACTAAGCATCCCTCCAACGACATGCAATCACACACTGTGCTTTAATGAAATCATGCATTAACAGATGAACTTTTTCAATCAAACCAGACATTCAAACTGATCAAAGTTGTCTTATCCATCGCACATCAACATCAATATGATTTGTCCTTGTCACTACTATCATGGGTCTTATATAGGGTGTGGTATGCTCAAAACCAGACTGTGTCTTGTCTTAGATGGGGTATCGCATGTCCTGAAACCAGACAGCATGATCGTCCTATCAACGCTTTCAACTTTTGACAATGAAGATCAAGATGTTTGTTTGACTTGTTGGAATTAGCGAGTCTTATCATTTATTGATTTCTCTTCGATCATGTTCCTATGTTGCTTGATGATGTCACTGAGTGATTTAGAGTGACTGGGATGGTTCATGGTCCCTTTCTTTTTTGTTGTGATTGTTGTTTGTCTGCGATGTGTCTGTCTTTTGCAAAAAAGGGTTGCATTTCAGCTCTGGCCTTCAATGCCATGATGCTCTGCATCCGGTTTGCTACATTAAATAAAGGTTCTCACCTACAAAGTGCATTACTGAAAGCAAGTTTTTTTTCATCTCTAATTGTCCTCTGTCTCATTTTCTTCTTACTAACATTTCTTTCGTCAGTTCGGATAGTCAGTTCGGTCTAGTGCTCCGATTTCCCCAAACACATATGTTGCATCCTGCATTCATTGGTTAGTACATTTGCATTATATCAAACATCACATCAAGCATCATATTAAGCATTTTATCCATTTCATATTATAAATGCATCAAAAACACATAAAAAAAATGTATCCATACATGTTCCACAATAAATAGTGCATACGCCATCCATACATGGAAAATAACATAAGTCATAACACATTGCATCCCATCATATCGATGCATATCATATCATATGCCAAAATAATATCGGAGTACAAAATTGGACTGTCTGTCCTAAGTATGGCCCGTAGGCTAACTACATAATGTCACACTACATTGTCAACTGTCTGTCATAAGGAGTACGTGCCTCTGTCACTGGGTGCTCCCTCTGTCCTCCTCATCCCTGACATGTCTCAAGGATGATGTCCCTCCTATCCCAATTCTTGGTTGTGGTGGTCTCATAGGTCCACTCACCCCCATGCTGCTCACTGACCTCCGAGAGCGTGCCCTGCTCTCTATCCTCGATCATGCCCGATACGACGATGCTCTTTGCTCTAGTGGAACTGCACTCTCATATAGTGTCCTCCAATGGCGTATCTCCTCTCATGTCTCTACCAATATCTGTGCCATCTCCCATGCACTGGCACCCCTAATCGACCCAATATACTCAGTGACTCTCTGTTCTTCTCACTGTGCCTGAGCTATTGTTGTATCTCGAGCCATTGTAAGTTTGGCTATCTCCGCTCTGAACTGATCCTGCTCTATCCTCAAGATGGCATTCTGTCTCTCTAATGTCGCAATGTGATCATGTTGACTCGCTATGGTAGCCCTACACATCTCCATCTCCTCTAGGCTAGCTGTCTCCGGCTCTATGGGTATATCCTGCAATGACTCCTGATCGGCTGAATCTGGCTCATAGTCGTCATCCCCCTCCTCATCTCCGTCCTCTTTGTCCTCATCTCTATCCTCATCACCGCCCTCATCCTCCTCATCCTCATCATCTCCCTCCTCCTCTCCTATGAGTGGGAAGTCCTCCTAGCTCCTAGGTACTAGAATGTCAGGATCTATCAATGGCACTGGTCGTCATGGTTCAAACCATCGCTCATACTCCTCTATCATCCTGGCGTCCACCACATCTGATCTCCACTCCCACTGTCTCTGCTATAGCTGTGTGAAGTTGACATATGCTATGTGTGGCTGAATCATACTCCCCCACTGACTCGTCTCTCTGTGAGATTGGGCAAAGTGTGCAGTCCTTCTAAGAACATCCTGCCTCTCTCCAAACTGTCGTCTGACTCTCTCTGGCAAGTACATCTCAATCACTCTCTGGCGATTCATTGGTTGCCCAATTAGGTACCTCTCCTGTTTGCAATACGATAGCTCATCACTATCACCTTACCATCCAGGGCAATCAAGATATGGCCTCCATGTGAACTCTCTCAATCTGTCTAGCTCATGTCGCCAATACAATATGTATCCAAACGGACCCTGTCTCAATGCTCCTCCATAGCAATACACATATGGTCGATGTGGTACTACCTGTCTCTCTGCAATCGGTCGACATATGGCTATGTGCTCAAATGCCCATACCTGTAGCAATGTGACTCCACAGCTCAAAGTCTGCACTCCCGGATATGCTATCTGATGCAACTGAAAATATAGCATAGCAAGCACACATGGTCCCCATGCGTACACCATCCCCTCTGTTGCCATCCGCTCTAGCACTCTTCCCCATCCAATAGGGAATCCATGTCCTCGTCTGTCCCCTGCTAGTAGGCATGCTATAACCATGGCTATCACCACATATCACCGATCATACTCTGATGCCATGGTCTCCCAGCCAATCTCCCTCTCTACGATATCCAAATCATCTGCGTCGCACTCAAATAATTTGCACAAAGCATCTCTCCCTGTCACTGGGTCATACTCTATCATCTCTCCATGAATCAGAATGCGGAGGATACGCCATACATCCTCTAGTGTCACAGTCGCCTCTCCAGTCGCCAGGTGGAAGGAGGAAGTCTCTAAATGCCATCGCTTTGCCAATGCGGTAAGCAGTCCTGTATTTGCCCTAATCTCGAGCATGAATGTGATATAGTATATCCCAAGTCCTGCTAATGTATTCTGTCCGTGCTCCTGAGTCTATGTCGTAACATGAAGCAGTCTGGTCGGTTCTCCCGCGTGATCAATGGATACTGTCGACTCTGCATCACAATTGGGGCACATTTTGTCAATTTTAGGGTTTGCTCCTACGGGCTGCATTTCCTTGTTTCATGTCCAAATCAGGGTGTTTTTCATCTATTTTGACCTATCCTATTCTTATCCCCCCTTTTCAGATCATTCGCATGTTGTTTTTGACCAAAAATTGGCTTCCCAGGGAACAACTGCGCTTGTGTGATAAGTCTTGCGCCTGTATACCCTACACAAGCGCAGGATACCCCACACAAGCACAGGATGCACTCACATAGGCGCAGAAGTCAGTTTCTGCATTCCCTGTGAGCCCCGCAATGTCCCGCAAGCGATCAAAATTCATAAAATTAACAATATGGGTTTTTGAGATACATACCGATGCTCCCGCGTCGTCCGGTCATCTGTAGGTGCATACATGTTCTCCGAGGTGATCTGCCATTGGAATGTTCGCCATCTCTCTGCAAGTGTCCTTTTCCAAAGCAACAAATCCTCCTCTTTGGCTAGTGCAAATGAGCAATTTTCACTCTCTTTGTCTCATTTATAGATCTTTGTCAATGCATAGATGGACGTGCACTCTCTCCATCTCATGTTGGTCGCGGTCTTTTGTGCTATCAATTGCTTGTCCTTCATGCATCCGATCTCCGATTGTCAGTCTGTTTGCTCCTATCGTTTTCTATCATTCTTATCGATCAATTGGCCTCTTCTCTGGATATCTCCAGCCAATTCCTCGAGGGGGCATGCATATGTCATTGTCAGTGTTTGGGGCATTTTCATTATTGTTCTTTGAAACAACGCTTGAAATCGCATTGTCTCAAAGAGGGGCAAAATGTAGACGTCTAAAAATGGTCAATGCTTGCGGAATCATACTTTAACATTGACACATTGCCTTATTTTAGGGTTTTTGCGTCGCATTAACATTTCTTCTATGTTGTGCACTTGGTCTTTATCATTTGCGAGCATCGAGTCCTTCTTCTGCATTCTTCATTTGTCTCGCTTTCGAATTTGGTCTTGTCAATAACAATATTTGTCATGATTTTGGTCGATCTTATCTTGTCGCATCAATGTGCGTGCTCATTTGTCATATTTTGACATCGTCAATTTGATTTCATTTTGGACATCGTCAATCCTAATTAGGGTTTTGTCCTCTTATCAATCTTGTCATTTTGCGATCGATTTATCATCGATCGTTGTCGTTATCAATCTTGTCATCTTGCGATCGATTTGTCATCGATCGTTGTTGTTTTCAATCTTGTCGTCTTGCGATCGATTTGTCATCGATCGTGGTCATTTTCAATCTTGTCATTTTGCAATCTATTTTGTCATCAATCCTTGTCTTCTTGTCAATTTTGTCATTTTTTTGATCAATTTGTCATCGATCGTCGTCTTTCTCAATCGTGTCAATTTGGATCAATTAGTCATTGTTCCTAGTCAATTGACGCATTTATCAATCAAATCGTTTGTTAGCATTGGTCCTTTGTCAGTTAGAATCATGATCAAATCAAATCAACATTAATTATCTTTCATCAAGACCTAATTGTCATTCTTGCATTTTCTAATTCATCTTCTAGGGTTTCATGATTTATTCATTTAACCTTGTTTGTCATTTCTTCCTCTAGGTTAAATAATTTATTTATTTATCCTAAGTCTTCTTGTCACAATTAAATGTTTATTTAATTGGCTAACTAGTTCATCCCTCTTTTTGAATTAATTAATAAATGAAAAATTGTTAATTAATTCACTTAATTCCTAATTTCCTAATTTTCTAAATTCACTTAATTCCTAATTTCCTCATTTTCTAATTTCCTAATTTCTAATTCATCTAATTTCAATTCTCTCCTATTTTTCTCCTAATTTCATGGGAATGACATTTCAAGTTGTCATAATTTGTCATAATTGACAATCAATCAATTTTGACATAGAAATTTGTCATAATTTTGTCAAAATTATCAATCAATCAATTTTGCATAGAAAGTGCAAATTTGTCATAATTTGTCATAATTGTCATTCTTGATTTGAAATTTCCATTCGAATCTCTTCATGCTAATTTGATCTTTTCTCCAATTTGTCTATAAATTGGATGAATTTCTTCAATCAAGGTCCCTAATCCCTGGTCGAATCAATCACGCTTCGAGTATTCTTGCGCTAATATCTTGTCTACTTGCTTTCACATCATGCTTATGCACTAGTAGGTGAGATTCACAAACAAAGCTATTTGAAGGAGAAAGAAGGACAATGGAGCCACATGAAGGAGACATTCAAGTTTGCAATGGTTTGCGTTTGAATTGATGTCTTGTTTTCATGTCTTTATTGAGTGTTTTTAGG
Source organism: Cryptomeria japonica (assembly GCF_030272615.1). Lineage (NCBI taxonomy): Eukaryota > Viridiplantae > Streptophyta > Pinopsida > Cupressales > Cupressaceae > Cryptomeria > Cryptomeria japonica. The sequence goes on from NC_081409.1 coordinate 182,522,294, forward strand.
ATTTTTGGTCATTGCAATTGAGTTTTCGTGATTGAGCTAGTATAATTAACATTGCTTTGATGATTTCCGATTTCCTAGCTACAATACTGTTTTCAAATGATGTCTCAATTTGTTCCACCAGCTCTTGTGAGTCCTGCAAATCATTAGACGATCTTCTTCTAACTTTCAGTGATCTTTGCATTTGTTTCTGCATGTCTGCAATCACTTGATTAGCATGATCCAATTCATTTTGAAGATTCACAATTCTCCAAGATTGTTTTTAGCCTTCCACTGATAAGATCTTTCTCTTTAGGCAGTTAAACCCTTTTCCAAGATTGAAGCTCTGATACCAATTATTAGGTCCAATATGGAAAGCTAATGTACTGAGAGGGGAGGGGTGAATCAGTACTTCAAAACTTTTCTTCAACAGAAACTTTACTGTTAAGCATAAACTGAATATTGCTGAAACATAATATAAAGCTAAAAGATATAAATAGCATTCATACATGTTTCACTCCATAACACATATATTTTGGTTATGCAGAAACTCTTTGTTAGAGAGAAAAACTGCGGTGGGGATGGCACCCACAACTTCACTACTGCAATAATAAAGGATGCTCAGTTAGAGCTACATGTTTAGCTATTTCTGATAGCTTACCCTGTTAGGAGTATCAAGATCTTTAGATCTACCTTGCTAAAAGATTTTACAACACTTCTACTAAATGATGTACCTAGTTAAAGGCTTTACAATTTATAGACTTTGTTAGAGTCTTTTACCCTGTTAAAGTTTTCTCTTACAACTCAAAATAATACAATCAAAATCTTAACAAAATATCTGCAACTTTACATCTATGTTATAGCAGATTCTATGTGCTCAATATGAAATTACCTTGCTCATAGCATACCTTGGTAATTGATAAATCAACTCAGTAAACCCTTCTGTTTACTCTGTTCTTTAACTGTTCTCTGAAATATTTCTCGGTAACCTCTGAATATCTCTGTCGGTCATAACAGTCACAACACATTGTGCTTTCTCATGATTTTGCCTTTTAGCTTATCTATCACACATGTCTTGCTTCATACTTTTTGATCCTCATTTCATGTTGTATAAATAGATCTCTTATGACGGTGATCTGTTCATGCTTCGATCTTACAATCATGATTCATCGAATGAATAACCATACAAATTATTTCATTGGATAGATATCCTCAAAATCATACAAAATCTTAAGGTGCAATTTCCTATGTGATAACGGTTCCCTGTTCCTTGATCTTGTAACATGTCTGCACATATGTGTCCAGGTTCAATGAATCTGGTAACACATTTCACTCGGTTCATATTAACTCGGTATACCATCTTTGTTGCTCGGTAGACATAGAGCGTTACTCGGTACACAGCTCGATGTATACTAAACTCTGTGACTTCTTTCTTCTATAACCAACTGCTTTAGTGCTTACCAACTGAGTATTTCGGTAGTATTAACCGACTAGAGTATATAGGATGAATTTGGACATAAGACTAATGACAACTTAGTAAATAGTAACATTGCTTTCTCCACTATCACCGCGGAGACTGCAGTCTTTCCTACTGCCACCGTGAGATATGGAGAAGTCTATGGTTTTCCATACTACCATGGCACTACGTGCCAAGTTTCTTCCTCCCCCATCGGTCGCGAGCCGCTATAGTTCGGTTGAAGTGAAGTTAAACTGTAGTTCATGGGAAGTCGACTTGTCGACTTCTACCAGTCGACCCACCAACCGCCACCTTTGCTATTATAAGCATAAGCATTAATATATATGCTATTTAAAACATAAACGATAACATATTTTAAATAATTAGCACTTTGCATTTAATCATTAAATATTAAATAGAATTAAATTCTAATTTAATCTTTTATGATATTTAATAAATTAATAATAAATTACTTAAATTGACAAGACCATTTATTCACTTTCAAATGAAAAATAACTTATAAAATAATAATCGAATTTATACATATGAACTCCATACAATTGTAATCACATCAACCATAATTAACATAAATATTTGCATTTTCCTATGCTAGAACACTAAATCATCATCAATAAGAACATTAAGTCGATATGTTCATAACTCTAAATATCAATAATGAGTACTAATTACTCAAATCATTTAATCAAAATAATACATCGACGAAGTCACAATTGCACAAACACTATTGTGGTGTGTGAGATTCCTCTAGTCTACTGAAGTCATAAGCTAAGACAACTCTACTTGAATCTTGTTCTCGCCTACATTTTTGTTCACATGTTCCTGCATTACTTGCACTCAATAATTCATCAGTAATGACGATCCCCAATAAAGATAATACTAGACATCTAATTGCATATTGCACGAGTAAAGTACATACATCATTTCTTATCATTTGTATACAAACCACATTATCATCAAAATAAACGTTCATATTCATTTCAATTTCAATTCATAATGAAAATCCTACAGTATTTTTCCTAATAACACATTATTAAAAATACGGTTCCTGACATTTTCCCTTGTGAGCATCTTCTCCTCCAGCGCACACTTTTATGGTGATTTCTCAAACTACTGCAGATCTTTCACAAACTAGTGAATTCCTTTGTCAGAGTGATCTCACTTTCTAATTTCTGCATCTTCCTTCAAACAAGTTTCAAAACCATTGCAAATCTGTTTCCTTTTGCTGTGATCTTCTTCTTTCAAGGAGACGGATAATTGACCATCTACTTTCCTTCAACACCAAACAACTTGGGCTCTACACTACCCAGAACTCTGCTAAGAGGCTGCAAAGAAACAAACAGAACGAAAGCACGACGCAAATAGAGAATGGGCTCCAAATTCCACTCAACCCTTAACCTTAGGCTCTGATACCAGATCAAGGAATGGGGGAGTGAAAGACAAAACAAAAACATAGCAGAGCCAAAACATAAACGTTTATATTTAATTAAAACAAAACATTACAGATTCATACAATTAAATATTTCAGCTCTGAGAGCTGGGCTCTACTCCACCGAGTGAATGTTTACAAAAATGAAGTGCTAAGAAATATATAGACCTTCTACAAATCACTGAGGAGAGAGAGCATACATAAAATAATATATTTTTAACTGCCCAACAAGCATGTGATCTATTAGAAAGACAGACTGAAGAGTGCATGATAATCCATCCAAATCCAAGGAAATTTTGTTGGTGTCATGTTTGCAAATAGGCTATGCATGCGGAGGATATATGGCTTGATATGTTTGTTGGGATTATATCTCCAACACCCATTTCTTGGCGAGGATGTAAATGGTATGGCAAAGGCTTGATGTTCGAAGTCCGATGAACATAGGAACTTTGACGAATGAAGGAGAATTTATTGATGATCAGGTGTTAAGGTTGTGAATTACTCTTTTTGCTAGTTAGGTTAAGTTGAAAGGGCATAAGCTCGATGTTTGATGCCTAGTAGATTATGGTAAAAGAAAGCCTTTAAATTACACTTAACGAATTGAGGATTTATGCAAGCCTTTCCTCAAACTAAAAGAAAAGCTTAAGCATTAGCATAGAAGCTTGATATCTAATGCCCAAAATCCTTAGTTGAATTTGAAGCTTTAAAGGGGATCATTGATGATCGGGGTCTAACACTAAGTCTTACCCCTTTCACAAATGCAACAAAAATTTATAAGGAAAGACTTTGATCAATGAAGCCCAAATATACTCTGAAATTTTTGATAGTTTTTAGTTTAATTGTAGGATTCAAGAAGGGTTTTAAGTTACAATAGGGAGACTCTTTTTAAATTCAAATAGATATTCCTAAGCTTATTTTATCCTTGCAACATTCAAGAATAAAAGTAAATTACAATGCCATTATTCTCAGTATGAACATTGAGTCACATAACTACTTATATAATACCCATTTTCAATTACTTAAGTTAGATACTCTCTAGAAAAAAATTTATTAGTTAGTATTACAATTACATTACAAGAACTCAAATATCCTTGAATATGCAACTTGGTTTAAAAGAACTATTCCAAACATGCATAAAAGAAAAAATTAGAGTAGAGAAGGCCAATGTCGTATCTAATCCATAGTTCTCCAATCTCTAATTGTGGTTTCCATGCTACCCATCCATGTCAAACTCATAGGTTTACCCCACCATGATAGGAGATGAAAACACAACCCAGAAAACACTCACACATCACACAAGGGGAGAGGGGCACACACTCACTAAGATCATAGTAATATATTGCCAAACCAAAGCTCTGTGTAGAAAAAAAATACATGACCAACTCCAAGAGGAACACCCATGAGCATCAAATGCCCACAATAGATCTCTTTGATAATATCAATTGAAATTTAGATTTCATGGCTTCCATTTACATGTATCTGCAAAACATTGTTAAATACAAAACATCCACTACAATCCACAAGCCACCAACAATCTACAATTCATTCTAATATATTCCCACAATCTTTCCATTATAAAGAAATCAAAACATAGGAATAACTAGAAGCAAAACACTACAAATCCTTCACATACAAGCTCATGCAAGTACATGCAACTCACATATATGCCTGGGAAAACACATGCAAAACACTAAAACCCTTGAAGCTCTAATACCAAATGTTGGGAAATTTCTTGAAGTTATTAAAAAATATTATTCAATCTCTAATCTAATAAAAGTATTGATGAGATTAAAGACTTAGAATACAACCAATAAAAATGTATGATTGTATTCAAATCTAAAAATTATGTTGTCTTAATACAAAAAACCACAGAGATATTCATCTTCTTTTTATGCCAAAAAATACCACTTTAAAATGGTTAATAAACCTATCTTAGATGAATATAAAATATCATGAAAATAAACACTACTTCATTGTAAGATAGCGACAATAAGGAAGTATAAAACAAAAATATAATAATAACATCTCATAGCATGAGATTTACGTAGAGAAACCCTTTCGAGAAAAAAAATTAACCAAAAAGAGAGGACTATGACTATATTATCTTTATGATTTATAGAGATTACATACTTTCTTCTCCTCTTCAACCTTCAATCCAACAACACCTATGTACAAAAATGAACTCCCATAATGTCCCAATCTCAAGCCCTCAATATATAGACTTATGGAGGCCCAAAATACCACTATAAAACATTACCATGTCTCAAAGTAAGGTTCTAAAATACCATGGTAAGAACCCATACGAACCACCATAGAAACCATAATTATGTAGCCCAAAATAATGACTTACAAATGATCTTATAGCCGTCACAAGGCATCTCGCCAAACTGGACCAATATAGCAATCTTTTGTCATAAATGCACTTATAATGACTCATGATAACCTATGACATATAGCAACGCTCGGGTTTTTGACATGGCTTAACTGCCTCTTGTGGATTCTATAAGTCTAGTGGTTGTATCAGGCATTAAAAGGTCGGTATTTTGGTGCAACGACAACCGCACTTGTAACAAGTAGTATCAAAGATTTGTCACAGGTTCAAACCCCTTGCTTGCGCTAGAGGGGATTGTTGCAAGAAGTGCGCCCTTGGTCTCCTTTTGTTGTGCAGCGCAACGCTCTGGTTTGTGACATGTCTTAACCGCCTCTTGTAGATTCTATAAGTCTAGTGGTTGTATCGAGCATTAACAGGTCAATCTTTTGGTGCAACGACTACCACACTTGTAACACATGTATGATAGTTAGTACATAGGCACAACACAAGAAGACCAAGGGCGCACACCTTGCAACAACTTGCACTTCCAAAAGGGTACACCTAGCTTTTTTTTCCTCTTTCCCAAATTCTAAACAGCAAGAGTAACTTCATCTTTACATGAGATCTTTTACCGTCGTTGGCAAAATGATTTCATTCCTTATGGGTAAGTTACAAATAACATTAGAGGAATAAATGATAGAAACATTTACAAGGTTGATGATACTTTAATCCTAACAGTTACATGAGTGGAGAAGTATCACAAATCTAGAACTAGTAGATCTAATTATCACAAATCTATAACATGTATCCAAGGACTATCTAGGAGGTTATAGGACACTAAAAGATTAAATCCACAACTATCTATAGTATTTTATTAGCTCTATTTTTATCTTCCTAAAAAACTACAATTACATTGGCATCACTTATTTTATCTTTATCTATAGTTACACCCTTGACATCATTCTCTAAGACAAATATGCTAACACATGACACATTTTAAAACCTTTCCATTTACTTAAACTAAAATTCTAATTCATAAATTTTAAGTAATAAACCATGAAAAAATAAAAGCTATATTATTGTTTGTTGTTTCTAATGAAACCATTTGTTTCTCAAGACAGTAAGGAATAAGCTGATTTGGCATATACTCTCATCACAGAGGTTTGATATAAAAGTTAAAAACCTTCCATAAAAAATAAAACAAGGAATGTACAGAGCTGTATGAGATTATGAGATTCATGCATGGCCGCCTATCTTCATATGACGGATGAGTTGAGACAAGATTTTTCATCGACCACTGTTCTGTGATTTAAATGAGGCAGGGGCTTGTCTGGAATTGCAGGAATTAATGGTAGTCTCTCCCTCCAATATCTTCAATACTTCTGCCATACTTATAGCTTGGTCTGAATGCCCACAAAATGCCCACTAAAACAAATTTCTCCATTGTATTCACCTCTTCACTCTCAATCATGAAAATAGCTTTAATTCGCCAGGTGGTAGATTGCAGAATGATTGAGAGTGAAGTAATGAATACAATGGAAAGATTCGTTTTGTGTGCACACGTTGGCAGAAGCATTGAAGATGTTGGAGGGAGAAACTCCATGAAAATAGTTAAGACCAACCATAATAAACTCCACGAATTGTTGTAATTGAACAGATCGAGGGATACTGTCTCTCCAATGAATGGCCGTCCAGAAGCCTCGAACTTCTCATTTCCTTTCTCAGATCCGCGCATCCGAAAAGCACACACTAATTCAAGTGAAAATAGAAGCAGAAATTGCAGTCTAATATTTAAGAAACGGCTATCTAACTCTTAAAATGTACCAAGATATCACTATTTTTGCATATTGCAATGCATGTTTGGTACATCCTAAGAACTTATAACCATTTCCCATGTTTACAACAATGAGCTGATTTATGCTGCTCATAGCTTCTCAGCTGATTTTTGTCTTTCTGTTCATGTAATACCTTGTTTTCTCAGCTGTTTTTTCCTGTTCTTTGCTGGAACCTGTTGTATATAACAGCTCTTATGCTGTACATTGACTGTACTTTTATCTTTTATCTCTCATCTTGACTGTCAATTGAATATAATTTTTCCCTGCATCAGTTCCATTAAAATAAAAAGAAAACTTCATTTGCCCTTGGAAATTCACCGTCATGTTTATGTTTACATAGCTAGATATGAACGGCTGCCATAGATTCTTATTTCTGCTCACCAAAACAAGAGCATCGTGGGTTGTTGGCAGACGGTATATGGACAGACATGTTTGGATTGATGCCATTATGCTAATCTATTACATCTGTCACAGGGTTTATTTCTAATATAGATTGTTGGCAGGTTGATTATAATATATTAGTTCTTGCTATTTTATGGGAAGGTAGTATGTAGTAATCAATTTTATATTAAATGGAAAATTGCAGGAATCTATATGATCGATATTTTTTCCTTCTCAATTTAATCATCTTATTTGGTTTTATGGGTTTGGAGAAACACTGTAAGTTATAAGCAAAATGATAAATAATGTTAAATGCTAATAACATATATGAAATTATAGTGCATTTTATGGGTTGGAGAAACATATAAAGTATAAGCAAAATGATAAATAATCTTAAATGTAAGCAACCCATATGAAATGAATTCAATAGAATAGGTTGGGATGGGGTATGGTGAATACCAAGTTATATTGTTATGCTATTTTATGAAGTTGACAAAAATGATTCAATTATCTTTAAATATAGAATACGCTTATAACAATTTAATGATTCTGTGCCTTCATAGAAGCCAGAAACATGACATGATCACATGTCACTAATCTAGCTACTAGAGGGAAGTTCCATAATACTCCACTACGATTCCAATGAACAACTTCAATGGTGAAGAGCACCACCCTATCATGTGGGACCTTGAGGTCCACCCCTCTACAACAAGATACAACCTCCTTGCTTATCATATACATAGAAGATTGGTCACATACAAGAATGCTTCAATTAAAAAGATTTATACACCTTATGAACTGTAAAGTAAAAACAAGAAGGAAAATGATCCAAGTTCATAACAACCAGTGTTGTCGACTCTCCAAAACCAATGTAGAAACAAGTAGATCTATGATTTCATGTAGCAAGCACCTCTCTCTATATTTTTTTTTTTGATACAATCCATCTTTTTAGATATCATTATAACATGTTACATAAGTTTCAGTCCTAACTTGTTTTTCCGAATAACCTTTTGGCATGTTTTTCTCAATGCAACATATCTTACTAAACATAATTTTGGAATGTGTTCAATGTAATTAATTTCTTAAGTTAATCATTTTCATATATCAATTGTATATAACCATTTTACACTGTAAAAATATTTTGAACAATTTCAAATTTATTTGCATTCTTTCATATTTAGATTTTTAGATTTTAAAACCATTTCATTTACATTATATTACAAATAATTATCACTAATTAAAATAATTTTTACATTCAACAATTTTGTACCCTCCAATATATTATTCAAACTATATTGTACTATTGGTGTAACCATTGTGCCTCCTTTTGATGCAAGTGCTAATTAATATATAATTACGTCGAAGGCATTCCTATGTGAGTATTACCAATCTCAAATAGGCAATTAATGGTCAATATCATCTTAGAGGTGTGCGAGATGTTTGAAACATTTACAGTCATTGGATGGAAAAGCAAAAAAAGCTCATTGACCATGCCATTGATAGGAAACTTTCTATAAATTCATTTATCTAATTACTAAAAAAAATGTCTATTTTATTTTATTTTATGCAATTGTTTTATAGTCATGTATAAAATCTTAAAAAAAAATTTGATTTTTCTATAGAAATAATTTTATTTGGTAAAATAGAATGTTTTTAATGATCAGATACATAAATTTCTCTGTACTTTAAGTTTTAAGTTTATTTGATTTTCTAAATAAAATACAATATATATATATATATATATATAATTTGATTATTTAATTTTCTAATTATTTGAAAATTCTAATATGAAATGATTTGCATGCAAAAGAAATAAGATAGAATAGAAAGCTACATCTAAATTTATATTTTAGTCTTTAACTTATTCTTAAATTATAATTAGTCATTGTTAATTTACTTTTAAATTTAATTTTTATTTGTCTTACATAGTAAATATTTTTATAAGTTTTGAAAATTACAATTTACTATAATTTTATAATTAATTGTAAGCTTTAAAAATATTATAGTGATTTGATTAATAATTTAAAATCCAATAATACTTAATCCCGTATGGAAATAGAGTTGAACTTAAAATACTTATTTTAAAAAAAAATATTTATTATTAATGTTAAATTTAAAATTGATATTAAAATAATAATAATTCTAACCATAACCTTTACAATACTTAATTATGGCTTAATTATAGCCTAATGTGCACATAAGAAGTTCCACAAGAAATAGAAGAGTCAATTGAAAATAGAAAAAACACAATTATAGTTAAGTTCTTAGACACAATATAATATGCAAAGATCTAATATAAAAGATGCAATAACATACCCTAAGTAACTACATTATATATCGTTCAAGATATCTTAGGGTTAGGATTTGAATTGTGAGTCAATTAATATTAATGTTGTTTAAAAATCTATTAATTATATTTTTAGGTTCATATTTTATTAATATTTTAATTTTAACAAATTAAAAAAATTAATTTTATATTTTATTTAATTATTTTTTAATTTAAAATATTTGTTAACTATTATAAATTTTTTTAATTATTATTTTTATTAATATTTGGATTTTCATAGATTTTGACTTTTTCATTTAGTTTATTCTATTTTAGTTTTTAATTTAGATGTAAATTTGAAATTTATTTTGTATTATTTGTCTTTTAATGAAATTATAAATAATAATTAAAATTTATAAGAATAAATTGAATTTATAATTATATGTCTTATTAAAATTTTAATTTATTGTGGAACAAATATATTTTGAATTTCTATTATAATATATATAATGTACATTTATTTATCCCTCCATCTCTCTTTATCTCTATATCTTCTCCTCTCCCATTTCCTCTCCATCTCCACTTCTCTCTCTCTCTCTATCACTCTCTCTTTCTATTTTTATCTCTCCCTATATTTGGGTTAGTGCAGGATCATGGGGGGCCAAAAAGTGGCGATGTGAAAAAAATAGCCTTCTCCACTCGCCTAAAAACGTGAAAATCCATGTTGACTTTTTGCTTGGCCTAGGTGTCAGTACACCTTGGCATGGTAATTACCTAAGCAAATCAGATATCGGATAAAATCGGATATCCAATTTTTATTTGTGATTTTAAATTAAAAAATATATTGTATAATATATAATGTAATATTATATATTACATATTATATAATATATAATATATTATTATATTATATTATATATTATAGAATACATAATATATAATATAATATTAGATTATAAAATATTATATTATATTACATTGTATTATATTATATTATATTATATTATATTATATTATATTATATTATATTATATTATTTAATTATATCCGTGAGTCATTTTTAACCCACAGGCTGCACGATTTTATAGAAATCTGATATCCGATTGCATTTGATATCTGGTGTTTTGCCCAAAATTTGCTAAAAAATAGATTGAAAGGTAAGATTTTTATTGCTTTCAATCATTTTCATTCAATTTTTGTATTTTTTTTAATGTTTATTTGATTTTTCATTGAAAATATGGTTTTTTTATGAAAACTAGGTTTTTTAAATCAAATACAAAATTGTTTAAATTTGTTAACTAAATTTAATTGTTTACATTCAATTAGGTTTAAAATGGGGGAGTATCCTTTTGGTTTCTCAGGTTGGGTCAGTAGCTCAGCCTACTTTTGATGGTAGCGGTGCATCTTGTGGCGCTGACACGTCATCCTCGACTCCACACGTATGCGTACCCCATAGTTGTGTCATGTGTGGGCACATATGCTTGGGTCCAGTTGGACAACCTGTTGATCCTCCTACGGACAGTGCAAATTATGAGGTGCATGAGATGCATGATGCACCAGATGTTATGACATAGACTGGAGGATACCCTGGGGAGTCCTCGCATGCTAGAGGCGAGGAGGCACCGTCATCATACATTGATGATGTAGTGGTAAGATTTGTATTTTCACAATTCATGCTATATTTTCAATGAATATTTATAATCTAGATAATATTAAGTACTAATTTTTATTTACATTGTCTATTTAACAATTGATGACCGAGGAGGAGTTGAGACAGATTCAGGAGGGCACCTTGTCGGCCATTTCATTTGGCCTTGATAGCTTGATGGAACATATATTATTGCACCTAGTCATTCATATTTTATTGTACATACATGCTCATCATTTATATTGGTATTAATTAGATTATGTAGTAACTTGCATGTATATCTTATTTTACTCTTGAGCAACAAGAGTACGGGGCAGTGTGATTTAGGATCTAGTAGTGCAGTTGGAGACAAGGGAAAGGTAATTGAATGCAAATATGATTGAATGAATAGTTTAAATAACTTATAGTGATTATACACATCTAGACATAGATTAACAATTTCATATACTTGTTGTGTATATGTACAGAGAATTCTTGGCTTCACATCCTTGATGACTACACCTAATATACCTGAAGATGAAGAAGAAGAAGAAGAGATGCCTCGAGTAGATGTGTGTTTATTTTATTTTGTGTTTAGTAGATATATTTTTTTATTATCAGTGACAAGTATATGCTAACTTGTATCAATGTCATGTTTCTGAACATATGTAGGTTGTGTATGAAAATATTGAAAACATACCTCCTCTACCGAAGACAAACATCAAGAGTCCTGCAAAGCCGAAGAGAAAACGTGGAGATGAGGTAAACATGAATAGTTCAATTATAGTTCATTTTTATGTTAACTTTTCGAATGTGAATTGTATAATATAACTAATATTAATCATGGTTTGTTTTTCTTATGTAGGATCCTTCAGAGCCGAGCAGTGCGGCAAAGAGGATCGACTTTGATGATCCATCAACAGCTTAGGAAGTTATAGATAGTTTTGGGATGCTTACATATCTAGTTGGCATGTATATTTTGTATATGGATATACATTCACGTATTTAGACATACATTTTGTTTGAGTTGGCGTTCATGCCATATTTGTGTATGGACATACATTTGTAATCGTTTGACATTTTTATATATACAGAAGTTAATATTCGATCATATAAATTGTTGCTCATCTGTGCATGGTTTTATCATGGAAATATTTAATCTTCATTCCAATAATTAACAATGATTAATAATGATTATTTAATGAACAATACAATTCATTTCATTTCATCATAAGTGTTGTTTGTATAATGAACAATACAATATAATTCGTTTGTATAATGAACAATACAATATAATTCATTTAATGAACAATACTTGATACAATTAATTATTACCCTATGCATCCTCTTATTTTTCCCCCCACTCGGTCGAACGCTCGGGGTCATACCCTACCGGTGTCGTCCCTTGAGCACCCTAAGTGCTAAAATTGTAAAACTTTGACGGGCCCTAACTCGAAATTTGTGGCACCTGTGAATGATCAGTTTGAACCTACGGGGCCACAAGAGGGGTCCCTACAAAAGCCTATTTTGGTTTTTCAATTTTCCCTACGGTTTATTAGGGAGCAATTTTTTGATTAGCGAAAAAATCGTCAGTCTCATTCATTCGAATATTGTCTTGTGGCCAAAATCTCGTTCTGCTCATCACGATGATGAACCATCGGCTCTGACATGTCTAGTTAGGCATTATTACCATACACATGCTCCTATTTTTCCCCCCCACTCGGTCGAACGCTCAGGGTCATACCCTACCAGTGTCGTCCCTTGAGCACCCTAAGTGCTAAAAATTGTCAAACTTTGACGGGCCCTAACTTGAAATCCGTGGCACCTACAAATGATTTGTTTGAACATACGAGGCCATGAGAGGGGTCCCTACAAAATCCTATCTCCGTTTTTCAATTTTCCCTATGGTTTTATTAGGGCAGCAATTTTTTGGTTGGCAAAAAAATCGCTAGTCTCATTCATTCGAATGTTGTCTCATGGCCAATTTCTCGTTCTGCTCATCACGATGATGAACCATCGGCTCTAAAATGTCTAGTTACGCATTATTATCCTATGCATGCTCCTATTTTCTCCCCCCACTTGGTCAAACGCTCGGAGTCATACCCTACCGACATCGTCCCTTGAGCGCCCTAAGTGCTAAAAATTCTCAAACTTTGACGGGCCCTAACTCTAAATCTGCGGCACCTACGAATGATCCGTTTAAACCTACGGGGACATGAGAGGGATCCCTACAAAATCCTATCTTTGTTTGTCAAGTTTCCCTACAGTTTTATTAGGGCGGCCATTTTTGGTTGGCAAAAAAATCGTCAGAATCATTCATTCGAATGTTGTCTCGTGGCCAATTTATCGTTCTTCTCATCACGATGACGAACCGTCAGCTCCAACATGTCCAGTTAGGCATTATTACCCTATGCATGCTCCTATTTTTCCCCCCCACTTGGTCGAACGCTCAAGGTCATACCCTACCGGCGTCGTCCCTTGAGCGCCCTAAGTGCTAAAAAATTTCAAACTTTGATGGGCCCTAACTCTAAATCTGTGGTACCTGTGACTGATCTATTTGAACCTACGGGGCCATGAGAGGGGTCCCTACAAAAGCCTATCTCAGTTTTTCAGGTTTCCCTATGGTTTTATTAGGGAAGCAATTTTACGGTTGGCAAAAAAATCATCAGTCTCATTCATTCGAATGTTGTCTCATGGCCAATTTCTCATTCTGCTCATCGCGATGATGAACCATCATCTTCAACATGTCCAGTTAGGCATTATTACCCTATGCATGCTCCTATTTTGACCCCCCACTCGATCGAACGTTCGGGGTCATACCCTACCGGCGTCGTCCCTTGAGCGCCCTGAGTGCTAAAAATTGTCAAACTTTGATGGACCCTAACTTGGAATCCATGGCACCTGCAAATGATTTGTTTGAACCTACAAGGCCATGAGAGGGGTCCCTACAAAATCCTATCTCGAAATCCATGGCCCTAACTTGTTCAATGAAAAATATAGATAAACAAGCATTACACTGTAGACACATAATGATCATCAATATTTCCATGTATTGTATACACATAATTACCATTACACTTGCATGTGACATCCATGAAGGGATATGCGAACACGATTTTTTTTTCATTATCAATACAACTACACCAATGTACTCATGTACAGATACATTGTATATCATTAATATAAATAAACCAATTTGCCCATGGACATTGTATATATCATCGTAATAAAGTTACATCAATTCACATCCATATACAAATACAACATCCCACTTCATCTGCATCAGACATCCTCATGTCCTAAGAGAAAATCTTACGTACAACAATGCCTACATATAAATGAAGACCAAAATAAGTAACCTTTTTATGTGGAATGAATGTGCTACAAGAAACAAATTATAACACTTAATACAAATTTGTTTGTCAAATTATAAATAGATCATTTGAAACATTTTTAAGATGTACAATATTGTATAATTATGAAACTTACCTGTTTCTCTGCAAAGTATACATGCATAACTTTGAAGAAAGACGCATGTTGATTAAATCGCATCTCACTGCATTTCTCTGCATGGTTGAAGATGATGGTAGATATGGTCATTTCTAAATAGCAATGCATTCACTTGACTTAATTTTTATGCACAAAATTTAATCTCATTAACGAACAAAAGAATATGTACCATCACCAAGAGAGGGTCTTGTCAACAGCGATTGATCTAGCATGAACCTGTATTTTTAAGAATTGTTAATCTACACATAAAATACATGGATGAACATAAAGGCTTTATGATAATCACTTCAACTGAAATGCATGATAATAAATGAAAAGGTGGGATTATATACCATAAAAATACGTCCCTTCGAATTATATCAACAGAACCCACTATGTTGATGCAAAAATCATAATGTGATACTATTGTATATCATCAAAAAAGACCTGCATGAGCATAAAGGTTTTGCGATAATTATATTATCAAAAATTCTCAAATAGTGTTCTCAAATAAAAAAAATTGTAAAGCTCATCAAATGCATGATAATAAGTTGTGTTGCAAAAATACGTCCCTTCCGATTATATCGAGTGTACCCGCTATGTGCATGCAAAAACCATGTTGCCAAAAAAAATGTTCATCAGTAGACCTACATTTTGAACACATCCTTAATATGCACGTAACAAACTTGAACATTAAGGTTTAATGATCATTGTTTGAAATGAAACGCATGATTAAAAAAATAAGGCACCATTAAAGACCTACTACTCAAGTATGCATGAAGGGTCATCTCTTTGCTTAAGAGTATCAAGTATTGCTTCATGATCAGCAGTAGTCATTGTCCATAGCTCTTTGGTCTTTGGTTTTGCTTGATGCTTCAACAACTTGACATTTGTAGCTATAATAAGGTCTGAATACATTATAATCATTTTGTGTCTCTCATAGTCTTCAAATGTAGGTATGCCATTCTTTCTAATCATGTATGTTCGCAACCAAGTTCCCACAACAAGAAGTGAACCTATAGGATATGTGAACCTATCATCATCTGTCACTGGTTGTGTTAGCTTTTGTTTTCCCTGTACACATCGTGCCAACCAATATTCTAATCTCTCTTCATTCCCTTGCGGTGCAACAACTGCAAAAACATGTCCTAGTTGTACAAGATCCGATAGACGGTCATACTCAAGTGAACTTTCCATGTCATCGTTTGACAAGGATATTGTTTGAGATAAAGGAGTTAGACATTGGGGAACCCACGTATCAACCCACTCACTTGACTTGCATTAATCCCAATCACACCGAACATAACTCTGACAAAAACAAGTCAACGCTTGTGTCCAAATTGTCCATGTACTTGCATCTGAGCTGAGAAATGAATGCATCTTTGAAGAATCTTTAATTGTTTGACAATCCAATCTATCTCCCAATGTGCCCTCCTCAACCAACCAAAAGAATCTGGTCATTGTTGAATCAAGAGTACCTCCACGTGACAATGTTGAACTACACCAATCAATAATAGAACGTGCATCAGATAAATTTGCACCTAAAATCCTCAATTGCTCCTTAACTAGAGCTCTCTTCAAACATGCACCTACTCCATCATGCTCCCCCTTCCCATGCCCTGCCTAAAAAAAACACCAAATATGAGGTATACACCTCTCTACATGCATTCTACTCAACCAATAAAACATACGAGCATTCTTGAATTGACCCGTATAGTTGTCTAACCATATGATATGTCAATCAATTGCAATATCTTTCTCATGCAAGAACTCAAAAAAATTCTCGAAAGAATGTTGCACATACTCGGAGGAGTGTGATCTATCATCACTCCTATAAAAATGATACTCCCTGATTATCTTCATGTCCTCTTCTGTACTATCAGGAACATGTCTATATGTAATGTGAACAAAAATAGCAATCTGGATTGAATTGTAGTACTGAGACTATGCCTCATTTTGTGGTTGCAATGTATAGTTCTCTGCAAAATCAACCACCGATACAATAGTGCCAATCGGGAAAGAGTTCTTACACATCCTGAAGTGTTGATCCAACCACTGAGACCTATGGGTGTGCCTTGCATACTTGTAGAAAATATTTTACTTAAAATCCAAAATAAAATCAGCAATACTCACTTCTCTTGAGACTAATTCGCATCTAGAACCTTCACCTCCACTCTTCAAAGTATATTTCACTATCTCATATCTTTTTTTCTCAACATAATTCTTTCCAAACTCGTTTTTTCTGCCCTCATGAAAACATGAAACAAACTTTGACAACCCACCACATTCTTAGCACTTCTCATTCAAACAATCATTTCTATAGAAATAGAAGCCATCATCTCTAGGGCATAAAAATAGATCTTGCAAGTCTCTTGATGATCTTGGAAATAGCATTGTACCACACTCCTGCAACATCTCATTAGTATGCATCGTAGAATGAATATGACATAAAATTTCATGGTACATTGAAAACTCCACATGGTTCTTGAAACAAGTATTGCGAATCTTAAGAGGAACACAATAAAATGGTTTCAAAGATTCAAAGGCCCTTTGTGATATTTGCAAAGTTGGATGTACTTCACAAGAAAAATTGTACAATATTGTTTGGCTTGATTCCAAGAAATGTTTGGGATGCGGTGTGTGATCTCGATTGTCGATTCTTAATTTCAAAACGTCCTTTACATTGGGTGACACTCTAGAATTAGAGTGCCAAAATTGTTGAATCTCCTCCTTCACATTGTCAGTCAACTTTCTATCAACACATGGAAGCCTCCCACCAAAAGCCCATTTATCTTGTTGAAGTGGATCATCAAGTCTTTGTCTTCGTGCAAGTGCTCTATCCAACTTTTTATTGTTTATGTTAAAATCAACACAAGTTTGTCTCATTTGACGAGCCTTCCTCAATTGATAGCTTACTAAGGAGGTTGTAATCACTCTTCGAGCGGCTCTCTTATCTCTTTCTTTAGTATTCTTTCCAATATAATTGAGAGCTTCAAATATATTTTTGGCAATAATATAATTTCTCTCCATCTTCTTGTTCATACGAATCTTCAATTTGTTTAGCAATTAGTGCAGGAGCACCTAGTTGAGTAAAACTCCCATTTTTGAGTATTTAATGCTTCATGTTTGTAATGTATTGTGTTAGGTTTATTATGTTTTTTTAGGTTGTTATGTGTCATGTTTAGTGGTTTTGATCTCATTTTGGGCTCAAGAGATCAAGTTTTGCCTTTCAGGCTTTGAGTTGACAATTTTTGGCAAAAATGTGCAAAATTGCCAAAAAGGTCTTCTAATGCCTTCAAAAGCATTGAAACATATTTGCTAAGTTTTTTTAAGCATGTCTAAATTTTTTAGACAAGTAGATAAGGTTAGATTGTCAAAAATGCCTTTTGGAGCAAGAAATGTTGTCATTTGGCTTGAAAAGTTGTCAAAATTGTCATTTTCTTGCAAAATGAAGTTATGGAAGCCTCGTGTTCATAGTAGGGCTTGAAAAACCAACTGGAAAAACTATATAAGGCCTCCCTTTTTCTTGGAAAGGTTTGGTTATTGTATGAGCAAGAGCTTTTTAATAAAATCATGAAATTTTGGCTTTTATGACTGGTTTTTCCTTCCTTTGTGAAACAGTTCGTACTATAGCTCCATAGTCCATATTGTACCTTTGGAAAGTGTGCATAAAAATTGTATAATTCTCTCTAGTTGATTGTTTTATTGGTTTCCTTTGGTAATTGGTTTGCAAAAAATAGTTTTACTTCTGTGTGCTCACTGCCCTGTCAGGGGTTTGAAGTTCCAAAATGCCACCACTTGACTAATCCAGGTATGGGATCCCACATAATGGATTCAGTCAAGTTGTAATTCATGTATATACTATACATATACTCTACTTTATGCCAAAAGTGTGGTTGGAAGAAGGACTTGAGTGAATACTAGGCAAGTAGTGATTACTCGGCTAGTAGCATGATTGAAAAGTCAAGATTTGTACCCAAAAGCAATTTGGAGTGAACAAATGAAAGAGGTAGAGGTTTGGGCATGTTTCCAAGGATGTTTAACACCATCTTGGTGTGTTAGAGTAGCTTGTTCCATTTAATCATTCTCTTTTTGTAAGCAAAACAGTGAGTTCATTGTTTTCGTAAATTGTGTTGTAAAAATGCTCAAGGAATGCTTCAAAGCATAATCCAAGCCTTATAACCATGAAGGCTATGTAATAGGGAAATTCTTTAGTATCTTATAGACCTCTTTGAGGTATATTTCCCCTTCAAACTCTTCATTGTTTAGGTCCAAAAGTGTAACAGTTGTTGACTGGTAAAAGGGCAGCAAATTAATAGTGACAGTGGCAATTTTAACATTTTCTCACTTGTTTGCCAAGTGTTTGGCATTATGTTTGCAGGGTAGTAACAAGGGAAGGCTCTATTTATTATGGCAGAAGTTCTAAGTTAGTTTGGAGACTTGATGAGTGGATTTGGAAAGACTTCTCAATGTTCTTCAGTTTAAACCCTACCAAACCCTCCAAAAGTGCCTTAAATGGTGGACAGTCCTCAGATTGCCATAACAGTGGCCTAAACCATGAAAATCAGTTAGCATATACCTCTAAACCATCATCCAAACCAATTTTGTGGGAGGTTTTAACCATCGTTGAGTAGAATAAGCAAAATTTGGCCAATTAGGCCTCCACGAGCTAGTAGCCCTTTGACTGCATAACACACAATTTTTAGAACCCGATTGCAAGCAGGATTTGGGTTCTTAAGAAACTTCATGAGATCTTCCCAAAACAATGAGATAAGAAACACATGGGCATTTGGATAGCGTGTAGTCCCTTTTTGAGGTTTTGACCCTTGGTTGGTGTATTGAGCAAGCCAAGCCTATGGGCCTAGAACTAAGTGTGGTTGTCAAACTTGAACAAAACCTTGCTGCCCCTACATGTCCATGTTGAAGACTCCTAATGCACTCTGAAACAGAGGGTTGAATGCCAAAAGAACAGAGATTGAGGATGTGTAGATGGGTGGAGTGAGCAATTTGAGTAGGTTTGAGCATGGGTGTGATCTATCACCAAAAAGGGGAGTTTGTTAGGAAAGTGATACATGAAGTGCTTGGCACTATAACCACAAGAATGATTTTCTAAATAAATATAATAGCCTCAAACAAGTTTTTGGGTAACAAATTTAACCGCTTGACCAAAATTGGCCTTTTGAGCACTTACCGAGCTTTCTCTCTATCATAGTGGTATCAGAGCCAACAAAAGATTCAAGAGGAAAGGAACATTAGGAAAACATGGTGACTAATGTAGAGCTAGCCAAGAAGGTTGAAGACCAAGAAGAAAAAAATAGGGCACTCAAAGAAAGATTAGATCAACTAGCAATGAAACTAGCTGAAGTAGAAGTCAAAACTGAAGAAGTTCGTGATAAGGTTGGAGATCAGGGTAAAATGATGGCAATAGAGGATGAGGTCCCCATGCCTGACCCTGTCATTGAACAAGAACCATTATTGAAAGCCTTGAGAGCTATGAGTAGTAAAACCTTAGAGGGAGTGGCTCTTTTCAGTGGGAAGATGGATCCAGATGCTCTTATAGAGTGGATTGAAGGTCTAGAAAACCATTTTGCATGTGATGGAGTAACTGAAGCACAAAAGGTTAAGGTAGCAAAATCAAGGCTGAGAGGGGCAGCCTTAACTTGGTGGAAGTTCATCTAAGAGGAAAGGGTGAAAGGAGGTAAGAAACCAATAGCCACCTGGAAAGCAATGGTAGCCAAAATAAAAGAAACCTACCTTCCTGAAGACTATGAAGTACAACTTCACAGGAAAAGACAAAATTTGAGATAAAAAGACCTAGATGTCAGTAGCTACACTGAGGAGTTTCAAAAATTGTGCATGAGATCCAGAGTAGTAGAGGATGAGAGTATAAAAGTGGCAAGGTACTTGAATGGGTTAAGATGGAACATCCAAGAAGAGATGAACTTGTTATGCCCACAAACAGTACACAGGTGTTATCAACTAGCACTTAAGGTGGAAGAGAAAGGTAGGCGAAAGCAAGAACAAAGTAATAGAGGGAGAGGTAGGGGAAGAGATGGAAGAGGCCATAGAGGCAGTTTTGGGGGAAGGAGCATAGATCAACGATCCTAGGGAGAGTCTAAACTTCTAGAGAAAAGTGGGGATTCTCATAGCAAACCCAACTATAGGGGTAGGGGATCAAGCAACCCGAGTAGGGGTAGGTCTAATGGACCAAGGAGAGGGTCCTACTTCTCAACCATGAAGTGCTATAACTACCAAAAGTTGGGCCACCCTGCCTATAGATGCCCAAAGAAGCCTAGTTCATCCTGTGGTGGTGAGAAGAGGGTAAACTATGTTCAGGAAGATGGAGGTAATACCAATACTTCAACATTGCATCACCTAGCTTCAGAAGATGGTGAGAGTTTAATAATCAAGAGAGTGTTAATGAAGAAGCCACATAGTACAGAGGTCTCACAGAGAAGAGCATTGTTCAGGATTAAGTGTAAAATCATGGGAAAGGTGTGTAAGGTTATCATAGACTCGGGGTCCACAGATAACATCATATTAGAGGAAGCAATGAGTAAATTGAAACTACCTAGGAGACAACACAAGGAGCCATACAAAGTCACATGGTTAAATAGGGGACAACACGTGTTAGTAAATGAGCAAGCCTGGGTAGATTTCCACATAGGTGGATATATAGATAGGATCCTATGTGACATCCTTCATATGGATGCTTGCCACCTACTGTTGGGTAGACCATGGCAGTTTGACCGAAAAGCACACCATGATGGGGAAAGAAACTCCTACTCATTTCAGAAAGATGGAGTAACCTATCAGATTCAATCCCTCATTGAAGAAGGAGAGAGCAGCAATAAAGTGTCTAACATCTTTTTAGTGAATGAGAAAGAATTCATAAAAACACTAGAAGAAGGTGAAGGAGTAGGATTTGCACTCTTAGTGAAACCCAAGGAAGAAAAGGTAGAAAAGAAAGTTGAGATACCATATGAGGTGCAGCAAATCTTTGATAACTTCAAAGCAATAATCAGTGATGGTACACCTGCAACTTTACCACCTCCTAGAGCCATTAGCCATCAAATTGATTTCATACCTGGAGCCTCTTTACCAAATAAGGCAGCCTATAAGATGACCCCTAAACAAAATGAAGAGGTAGAAAGACAAATACAACTCTTAGACCAAGGGCTGATTAGGAAAAGCATTAGTCCTTGTGCAGTACCTACAGTGTTGGCACCTAAGAAGGGTGGAACATGGAGACTTTGTACAGATTCTAGAGCCATAAACAAGATCACCATCAGATACAGATTTCCCATACCCAAGATAGAGGATTTGATGGATTGTTTGGGGGGTGCACAATATTTCAGTAAGATTGA
This sequence comes from Cryptomeria japonica, assembly GCF_030272615.1. Taxonomy (NCBI): domain Eukaryota; kingdom Viridiplantae; phylum Streptophyta; class Pinopsida; order Cupressales; family Cupressaceae; genus Cryptomeria; species Cryptomeria japonica. Next base: position 182,544,449 of record NC_081409.1, read on the forward strand.
CTTGAAGAGTGGTTACCATCAGATAAGAATCAAAGAGGGGGATGAATGGAAGACATCTTTCAAAACAAATGAGGGTCTCTATGAGTGGCTTGTCATGCCTTTTGGACTCTCTAATGCTTCCAACACATTCATGAGACTCATGAATGAAGTTTTGCATGATTTCATTGGCAAGTTTGTTGTTGTGTATTTAGATGATATTCTTATTTTCAGTAAGACTAAGGAAGAGCATTTGAAGCATTTAGCTATTGTTTTGAGATAGTTATCTGATGAACAGCTAACCATTAATCTAGAGAAGTGTGATTTCTTGAAGCAAGAATTGGTCTATCTTGGTTTTGTTGTATCAGGAGGAAATCTGAAAATGGATCAATCTAAAGTTGCAGCAATAACCAGTTGGCCAACTCCTAAGACAGCCAGTGATGTCAGAAGCTTCCATGGTTTGGCACAATTTTACAGAAAGTTCATTACAGGATTCAGTGAGATTTGTGCTCCAATTTTGGACACCATCAAAGGGGGTGTAAAGGTAAAATTTCAGTGGACAAGTGCAGCTAATAAGGGATTTGAATTGTTGAAAAATAAAGTAGCTACTCAACCAGTGCTCATTTTACCTAGTTTTGAAAAGTTTTTTACTATTGAATGTGATGCTAGTAATATTGTTGTAGGACCTGTTTTAAGTCAGGAAAATAGACCAGTTTCATTCTTTAGTGAGAAGTTGAATGATGCCAAGAGAAAATACTCTTCCTATGATTTAGAACTTTATGCATTAGTACAAGCACTTAGGAAATGGAGACACTATCTTCTTCCTAAAGAATTTGTTGTATACACAGATAATCAGGCACTAAGTTTCTTGAACTCACAGGATAAACTGAAACATAGGCATGTTAAATGAGTATAATACTTGCAAGCTTATACTTTTACTCTTAAGCATAAGAAGGGTTAGTTGAATAAAGTAGCAGATGCTTTGAGTAGAAGGTTGTTAACTATTCATGAGATTCAAGTTCAGAGCATTGGTATTGATAGTTTCAAAGACATGTATCCTACTGATGATGATTTTGTTGAAGCTTATAAAGTTTGTCAAGATTTTGAGAATACTTTCCATGGTGCATATGCTAATTTCACTTTGCAGGATGGTTTTTTATTCAGGGCTGGACAGTTGTGTGTTCCAAAAGGTTCTATGAGAGAGAACCTCATTCAAGAGAAGCACAATGGGTGCTTAAGTGGAGATTTCAGTCTCAACAAGACCTTAGAGTTGGTTCAAAGGTTCTATTATTGGCCTAAGATGCAAAGAGACATTAGGAGGTATGTTGAGCAGTGCTTGGTATGTCAGAAAGCAAAAGGTAATTCCTCTAATGCTAGTTTATATCAGCCTCTTCCCATTCCACATAGGCCTTGGGATTGCATTAGTATGGATTTTGTGGTAGGATTACCTAGAACTCAAGAACGATTTGATAGCATCTTTGTAGTAGTTGACAGATTTAGCAAAATGTCTCATTTTATTCCTTCTAAGACAACACATGATGCAAGTCATATTGCTTACTTGTTTTTCAAAGAAGTTGTTAGAATTCATGGTTTGCCTACTAGCATTGTTTCAGATAGGGATGTTAAGTTTCGTGGTCATTTTTGGAAAACATTGTGGAAGAGATTGGGTACTGATCTCTCTTTTAGTTCAGCTTATCATCCACAAATGGATGGCTAAACTGAAGTTGTGCACAGGTCTCTTGGCAACATTCTTAGGTGCTTGACAAAGGAATATGGGCAGAGTTGGGATCAGCTCATTCATCAAGCAGAATATGCCTACAATGATAGTGTTAATCGGTCTACAGGTAAAAGCCCTTTTGAAGTTGTTTATGGTATGCATCCAAGGGGTATAATGGAGTTGAGGGATATCACTAATTTACAGCATAAGAGTGGAACAATAGATGACATGGCACAATCCATGAAGGAGGTTCATGAGCAAGTGAGAAAAGCTCTCCACGATACCTCCCAAAAAGTCAAGGCAAGAGTGGATGCTACAAAGAGAGATGTTCAGTTTTCCGTAGGTGATTATGTGATGGTTCATTTGAACAAAGCAAGGCTACAAAATAGAGTTCCAAGCAAACTTCACATGAGGAGAATAGGCCCTTGCAAAATTTTGGCTAAGTATGGGTCTAATGTTTACAAAGTTGATTTGCCTACTAATGTTTCTTTGTCCCCCATTTTTAATGTTGTAGATCTGATTGCTTTCAAAGGGAAGCCACCTGAGGAGATTCAAAGAGTTTCAGATGTTGCACAATCCCTTTCTGATCTATCTCTCCCTTCTCTTTCTTTTCCCCAAGCAAAACAGGTTCTAGACTCCCGGATTCTCAAAAAGACAAGGAATCACACCTACATGGAGCATCTAATCAAATGGAAGGAAAAGCCTATCTCAGAGGCCAAATGGATACCTGAAGCTAACTTTCTAAAATCTGAAATACCTTCTTCTTTTCTGCCTCAAGGAGTCACATGACTTCTTTGTTTTTGGGGGAATATGGTGCAGGAGCACCTAGTTGAGTAAAACTCTCATTTTTGAGTATTTAATGCTTTCATGTTTGTAATGTCTTGTGTTAGGTTGATTATGTTTTTTTAGGTTGTTATGTGTCATGTTTAGTGTTTTTTATCTCATTTTGGGCTCAAGAGATCAAGTTTTGCCTTTCAGGCTTTGAGTTGACAATTTTTGGCAAAAATTTGCAAAATTGCCAAAAAGGTCTTTTAATGCCTTCAAAAGCATTGAAACATGTTTTTTAAGTGATTTTAATCATTTCTAAGTTGTTTAGACAAGTAGATAAGGTTAGATTGTCAAAAATGCCTTTTGGAGCAAGAAATATTGTCATTTGGCTTGAAAAGTTGTCAAAATTGTCATTTTCTTGCAAAATGAAGTTATGGAAGCCTCATATCCATACTATGGCTTGAAAAACCAATTGGAAAAACTATATAAGGCCTCCCTTTGTTTTGGAAAGGGTTTTTGATTGTATGAGCAAGAGCTTTTTAATAAAATCATGAAATTTTGGCTTTTATGACTGGTTTTTCCTTCCTTTGTGAAACAATCCGTTCTGTAGCTCCATAGTTCGTACTGTACCTTTGGAAAGTGTGCATAAAAGTTTTATAATGTTCTCTAGTTGATTTTTGTATTGGTTTCGTTTGGTAATTGGTTTGCACAAAATAGTTTTGCTTTTGTGTGCTCACTACCCTGTCAGGGGTTTGAAGTTCCAAAATGCCACCACTTGATTGATCCAGGTCTGGGATCCCACATAATGGATTCAGTCAAGTTGGAATTCATGTATATACTATACATATTCTCTACTTTATTCCAAAAGTGTGGTTGGACGAAGGACTTGAGTGAATACTAGGCAAGTCGTGATTACTCGGCTAGTAGCATGATTGAAAACTCAAGATTAATTATACCCAAAAGCAATTTGGAGTGAACAAATGAAAGAGGAAAAGGTTTGGGCATGTGGCCAAGGATTTTTAACACCATCTTGGTGTGTTAGAGTATCTTTTTCCATTTAATCATTCTCTTTTTGTAAGCAAAATAGTGAGTTCACTGTTTTTGTAAATTGTGTTGTAAAAATGCTCAAGGAATGCTTCAAAGCATAATCCAAGCCTTATAACCATGAAGGCTATGTAATAGGGAACTTATTTAGTGTCTTGCAGACCTATTTGAGGTATATTTCCCCTTCAAACTCTTCATTGTGCAGGTCCAAAAGTGTAATAGTTGTTGATTGGTAAAAGGGCAACAAATTAACAGTGACAGTGGCAATTTTACCATTTTCTCACTTGTTTGCCAAGTGTTTGGCATTATGTTTGTAGGGAAATAACAGGGGAAGGCTCTATTTGGTGTGGCAGAAGTTCTAAGTCCATTTGGAGACTTGATGAGTGGATTTGGAAAGACTTCTCAATGTTCTTCGGTTTAAACCCTACCAAACCCTCCAAAAGTGCCTTAAATGGTGGGCAGTCCTCATATTGCCATAAAAGTGGCCTAAACCATGAAAACCAGTTAGCATATACCTCTAAATCATCATCCAAACCAATTTTGTGGGAGGTTTTAACCATCGTTGAGCAGAACAAGCAAAATTTGGCCAATTAGGCCTCCACGGGCTAGAAGCTCTTTGACTGCATAACACACAATTTTTAGAACCTGATTGCAAGGAGGATTTGGGGCCTTAAGAAACTTCATGAGATCTTCCCAAAACAATGAGATAAGAAACACATGGGCCTTTGGACAGCGTGTAGTCCCTTTTTGAGGTTTTGACCCTTGGTGTATTGAGCAAGCCAAGCCTATGGGCCTAGAACTAAGTGTGGCTGTCAAACTTGAACAAAACCCTACTGCCCCTACATGTCCATGTTGAAGACTCCTAATGCACTCTGAAACAGAGGGTTGAATGCCAAAAGAACAGAGATTGAGGATGTGTAGATGGGTAGAGTGAGCAATTTGAGTAGGTTTGAGCATGGGTGTGAGCTATAACCAAAAAGGGGAGTTTTTTAGGAAAGTGATACATGAAGTGTTTGGCACTATAACTACAAGAATGATTTTGTAAACACATACAACAGCCTCAAACAAGTTTCTGGGTAACAAATTTAACCTCTTGACCAAAATTGGCCTTTTGAGCACTTACCGAGCAATCTCCCTATCAGCAATGGTCTCATCTTTATCATCTTTAGCAATTGAACAAAGAGTTGGCATTTCTTGGTCAATGTCTTATTGCTAAAATTTTGGTTGAAAAGTTGTGTAGCCCACAACCGAATGGTTCTTGTTGACCTCTTGCCTTCAAGATTCACAATAATGTTCTCATCGATTTCAAATAACCATTTTGGGGTTCTTGAAGGTCTTGGATTTGGAATTTGTCTTTCATCAATGAGAGGGTCTTCATTTCTAAAGTAATTAGGTGTTACATATGGTTCACTTGGTTGAGAAATTACACCTTCGATGTCAAATTTTTCCACTTTTTCACCTCCTATGTCAAAATTTTCCACATGTTGAGCATTTTCATTATCACTTTCAACATTTTCAAAATTTTCACTTTCAAAATCTACATTTTCATTTTCAATAACTTGTGACACATTTTCAAATTCAATTTCCTTTTCACTTGAAGTAACATTAGCAATATTTAACATACCTTGTCTTCTCCTTCTATGACCTTCTCTATCTCTTTCTCTATACACTTCAATTTGGTCATTTGAAAGTTTTATTTTGTGTTTAGACTTTCGACGACTACTACTCCCCATTTACCTCCACAAAGATGCTCCTAAATGATTGACAGTGTAAGATTTGACTTTAAGAATCTCCCAAAAGCACAAATTTGTCTCAACCTATCTGAAAACTCGTGATCATTGACAGAAAATAGAATATGTAGACTGTGGGCCATTGGAATCCACAAAATGGCCCACAAGGCTCTTTTTTATTTACAAAAATCGGATATCCGATTTTAATGTATAAATTTGTGGTCCAAAAAATTTTTCCCGTTGCCACCTTTTTTTTTTACAGTTGCCACATTAATGGCAATGGCAGAAATCAAATATCCGATAAAATCCAATATCCGATTTTATGTCATATTTTAGAGAGAGAGAGAGAGAGAGAGAGAGATTGGGGGAGAGACAGACAGACAGACAGATAGATAGACAGACAGACAGACAAAGATTAAGAGAGAGAGAGAGGAGAGGGAGAGAGAGAGAGAGAGAGAGAGAGAGAGAGATTAGGTCATATTGTGTCGTTATGGGTCATAAGGGGTCCTATGGTGTCCATAGGGGTCATATGGTTTCTTAAGACCCCTTAGGACCCCTTAAGACACCATATTGGGTTGTTATGGGTCATATGGTGTCCTAAGGGGTCATATTGTGTCCTATGACCCCTTAGGACACCATAGGACCTCTTAGGACACCATATGGTGTCATTAGGGGTCATAAGGGGTCATAAGGGGTCATGGGATGCCATATGGCCCCTTAAGACACCAAATTGTGTTGTTATGGGTCATATTGTGTCCTAAGGGGTCATGGGATAACATATGACCCCTCAAGACACAATATGACCACTAACGACACCATATGGTGTCATAAGGGGTCCTATGGTGTCCATAGGGGTCATATGGTGTCCTACGACCCTTTAGGACACAATATGACCTATTAGGACACACTATGACCCATAACGACCCAATATGGTGTCTTAAGGGGTCATATGGTATCCTCGGACACCATATGACCCCTATAGATATGGTGTCGTTAGGGGTCATATAATGTCCTAAGGGGTCATGGGACACCATATGACCTCTTATGACACCATATGGTGTCGTTAGGGGTCATATGGTGTCCTAAGGGGTCATGGGATACCATATGACCCCTTAAGACACCAAATTATGTTATTATGGGTCATATTGTGTCCTAAGGGGTCATGGGACAACATATGACCCCTTAGGACACCATATGACCCCTTAAGACACCAAATTGTGTCGTTAGGGGTCATATGGTGTCCTAAGGGGTCATAGGAAACCATATGACCCTTAGGACACCATATGACCCCTAACGACACCATATGGTGTCATTAGGGGTCATATGGTGTCCTAAGGGGTCAAATGTTGTCCCATGACCCCTTAGGACACAATATGACCCATAATGACACAATTTAGTGTCTTAAGGGGTCATATGGTGTCCCATGACCCCTTATGACATCTTAGGACACCATATGACACCATATGGTGTCGTTAGGGGTCATATGGTGTCTTAAGGGATCATAACGGGTCATGGGACACCATAGGACCCCTTAAGACACCAAATTGTGTCGTTATGGGTCATATTGTGTCCTAAGGGATCATGGGACAACATATGACCCCTTAGGACACCATATGATCCCTAACAACCTAAGGGGTCATGAGACAACATATGACCCCTTAGGACACCATATGACCCTGAAAGATACCATATATGACCCCTAACAACACCATATGGTGTCATTAGGGGTCATATGGTATCCTAAGGGGTCATATGTTGTCCCACAACCCCTTAGGACACAATATGACCTATAACGATACAATTTGGTGTCTTAAGGGGTCATATGGTGTCTTAGGACACCATATGACCCCTATGAACACCATATGACCCCTATGGACACCATATGACCCTTATGACACTATATAGTGTCATAAGGGGTTATAAGGGGTCATGGGACACCATATGACCCCTTAAGACACCAAATTGTGTCGTTATGGCTCATATTGTGTCCTATGACCCCTTAGGACACCATATGACCCCTAACGATACC